>NC_056727.1:502990937-503243437 GCF_019279795.1 Protopterus annectens
AACAGGCACTGAATTTGTAAATGAAACACTGAAATATAAAGTTGTTTTCTAGCAACAACCTCTTCATTGGTTTCAGATCTCTTTAATGTGGAATTATTCAGATGACTTTTACTTCTGCAGAGATTTTGCATATTGATTGATATTGGTGGATTGTATGACAGAAGTTTGAGTGGCCCTTTATGGTTGAAATGTTCTGAATTGGGCAGGTTGTCATTATTGGTTCATATGATTTGTTTCATTGTTTAAAGGAAAAATGCTCAGAACTATACATTTAAAACACACTCTAACAAGTGGTGCTATATTATACAAGGGATATAATTCAATTATTATGTAGTATAATTAATACAGTCAGGAAGGTGAATCAAAGAACTTTTGCATGGTTCTAAAAATGTGTGCAAGGAGCCTATGATTTGGAAACAGGCCAAAGGTAAACTTACCCTGCCACTGGCCAGATGCATGTTCGTTGAATGTGGGTTTTGATGCTGTTTCAGTGAATGTGGGTTTCAAAGGTAGAAAAGTTTTAATGCTAAGTCTGTTTTCATTGTAAGACTATTGCTTTGTTTAGGTTTAGTAAATGTCTATCAGTGTTTGTGCTATAAAATTTGAAATAAAAGTTGTAAATGAAATCCAGATATCTGTAATCATTGTAGAAGTAAAGCATAAAACAGTATGCACACTGAGAGATTTGAACAGTGTCTATGACAAATGGGGAGAAATAGCCAAGTAATGGGACACTGGAATGGTTGCATGGGTGGGGCTGAGTGGGCGGGGCAGCACAGGGGGTGGGGCTGGATGGGCGGGGCTTGGGTTTGCACACCCCTGCAAAAAATCCTGCGGGCTCCCTTGCCCCCAGTGGAATCAATCCATGAAAGATATGTAGGATGGATGCAAGGGACATACACAGGTCAAACAGCCCAAGCAGAGAAGTGGTCAGACAAAAACAAGGTAGAAAAACTAAGCCATCTTGACTGCTAAAGCTAAGGGTGTTCACCTTCTAGATCAGAAACAAGTGTGGAAGGTGAGCTTCTAATTCAAGCATATTGTAAAAGGCAATGGGCAGAATCATCATAGAATTTATTAAAGCAGACTTGGGGAAACCTTCCTCACCATAACTTAACCTACTATGGTTTTGTCAAAGGTAATTCTATTATATGTAATCTCATAAATTCCTTTAAGTGTCTTACATGTCTGACAAAGCCTTACCTGTCCATGCTGCTTACTTTGATAATACTAGAGGGTTTGACACTATACCCCCATGTCAGACTTGTACATAAATTCATGATCCTAAAATGTAAATGAAGCTATAAAAACTTGGACACACAAATGGCTATGTTAGTATACATAACAAATAAGAACAGGTCATTTCATCCTCACCATCCCATATCACCAGTGTAGTCTTTCAAGGCTCTCTCCAGTGGCCACTCCTTTTCGGCATCTTTTTCTCAGATGTCAAAACTGCCTTCAGGGTTTGGCATATCAAATATATAGATGGATGCAGAAATGGGAGCACTGCCTTTAATCCTTATGACCCACCTACCTTAACATTGCACACAAATGGTATAGCAAAAAACACTTTGCTTTCCTCGTCACAAAAATGCATTATTATGGAACTTGATAAATCCCTCAGCCATTTTTCATACTACGGATGGGCAACAACTAAAAGCAAACAAAACAGCAAAAAGTTTTTGAGTTATTACAGATGATGAACTTTCATTTGATAACCATATATCTACCACCATCTACAGTCAGTAGTTGACAAGCCATATCAGGGCACTAGCTATCTCCCTGTACCTCTTACCACAGCGATTACAGAATACTGTATCTTACCCCAGCGATTATGGAACACTGTATCTTACCCCAGCGATTACAGCATACTGTATCTTACCCCAGCAATTACAGCATACTGTAGCTTACTCTCTAACCTATTTAGACATCATCTGCTGTATCTGAAAAGGGTACAAATATTTCTCACAAAGAGCTTCAAGACTTGTCTTATATACGAAGAATGCAGTAACTCGTTCTTTTTTGTACACAGCTGAGTTCTTACAGGAGATAAATGCCTGACATATAGACAATTAAATTACTCCTTACTATATGAAACCCTTTGCTTAGACTACTCCCTGGTCACCTGAACAACCTGAATATAAGAGGGCACTCAACCTTAATAAAAATTAAATGCATTTTGAAAGAACAGCTTCACATCTCAACAACAACCATGCTTATGAAATAAACTCCCCATCTCAATTAAACTCAGCTCATAAATCCCTAGGTTCAAGAATGAACTGGATGACTACATGGGTACCTGTAAGTTCCAACATGGGATCTGGGGCATCAAGCGTATTGATGGCCAACAGGCCTTAAGCTTGATCACCAAAACTATGACCCTTTGTGCATACTATTTCTATAACATGCATTCTAGCAAAAAGCAAAGAATAAAAATCTAGAAGTGTCACTGTTGCTTCTAAACTTTTGAATACTATATCACCAAAGTCACTATATGTATCTACCTTATATATTTTCAGTCTGCTGGCTCCACTATCATAAATGTTTCAGCCCTAATTAGCCCAACGGTGACCCAAGTTTTGGTACCAAGCTTGGGTAATGGAAGAGCCAGCAATGGCTGTCTGTCAATTCTTGTTGGAAGGGCACAGGTCCTTACCAGCTTGCAGCTGCCCAATAATGTAGGATTGTGGAATATCATTCAAAAAACTGCATTACTAGATTTAAAGAATATATGCTGGAGGCCTGTGCACGATACTGTCAGGCTTCCATGTCTTCATGAAGCATCACTGCATGCTACTTGCATGGAGTAACCTGTAAACAGGTAAACCTCCCATTCTTACCAGCCACATAGTACAGTCCCCTTTTTCTAACAATCTCCCTCGACTCAAACCCATAGATGAATTAAAAGACTGTGGAAAGGCAAAGAAAAAATAAGTTATGTCCTAGCATAATGCTCCATTTGTGTTGTTGAGCTTCATATATTCTTGACTGATGGGTTACAGTTCCGACCCTCTGAACCAATCTGGCCATTACACAGCTTGTTCCAGCCAAAAAAATCTCTATCTGCAAGTCTACCCAAAATTCCCCTGAGTAAATTACCTCAGATCAAGTTTGCCTATACAGAAGAATAGTGCAATAAAAGTCAGAAGCCTTGTCCAAGGCGCCTGAAACAATAAGAACCCAGGACTGGCTATCGCTCCACCAGAAACCTGAAGGAGGGGGAAGGCAGGAGGGATGCAAGAACAGATGAAGATCGACAACACAGATGGAACATTATGGTAAGACATACCTTCTTTATCTGATATTATCAATCTTCATCTTTTCTTAACTGATGGGACAGAGTCCCCAGCTACCTTGTATCCTGGGAGGCCTTATGGAAGAACATTCCTGAGCACTACAGAACCAAAGGAAGTTCTCCCCTTGGAAACCATATCCAATTTGTAATGTGTAATAAAGGTATGAGGCTTAGCCCAAGTTGCAGCAGCGCAAATGTCTGACATAGAAGCTGTGGAATGAAAGACGGTAGAAGTCACCACTGATCTTGTAGCATGTGCTTTGACTGGTTTTGGGACTGTCATATTCAACTTCTTGTACATGAACAATATACATTCTCTCAACCACCTGGAGAGAGATACCTTGGAGACTGGTCTTTCTATAGTTGCACTGGCAAAGGAGATAAACAATTGATCAGATCATCTAAATTGTTTAGTTCTATCTACATAGAACTGCAACTGCCTATGTACATCCAGAAAGTGAAGGCAGTACTCTCCTTTGCTAGAATAATTTAAACACTGGAAAGTCTATAGACTGGTTGATATTAACACCAGAGATCGCTTTAGGCAAAAAGGTTGGATTTGTCCTGAGTGACACTCTGTCCTTATGGAAAATTAAGTAAGGAGCTTTAGAACATAGGGCTTGTAATTTAGAGACTCGTCTCATGAAGGTAACCGCTACAAAAAGTAACGTCTTCCACAACAGGAACTTTAAATCAGAGGTAGCTGCTGATTCAAAAGGTGGTATCATAAGTGAATGCAGTACTAAGGTCAGATCCCAAGGCAGGAGAGGCTCTTTAAAGGGGTCATCAAGCATATAATATCTTTTAGGAAAACTTTGCAAAGTCTGTGGGAAATCAGAGATTGGTCTCCAAAACTGATATGAAAAATTGAAATCACTGCTAGAACAACTGATTGTAGAAGCAGAGGCTCCCTTATTAAAGATGACAGCCAGAAATTCCAAATTTTTTTCTACTTGCACTGAAAAGGGGGTTTAATCTCTTATCAGAGGTCTAAATAGAAAATCTCTTCCATTTGCTTAAGTAGAGAGTTCTGGTGGATTGTTTATGAGATGCCAGCAAAATGTGCTTAATGGGAGAAGGTATACAATTATGCCTGGTGACTTATGGAAGTGGAGAAACCAAGCTGTCAGCTTGAGAGTCTGAAGGTTGGGATGTACTAGTCCCTGGGGATGGGACAGGAGATCAAGAATTGGGTCCAGAATCCATGGGTGGCAAAGCAGATGAGGCCAAAGGAAGGACAACTATATCTGTTGAGGCTAATAAGGGACAATGAGAATCACCTTGCTTCTCAACCGAGATGCTTTCTTGAGAAACATCGGGATCAGAGGAACAGGAAGAAAGGCATAGAGCAGACCCAGGGGCCAACCATTTAGAAGGGCATCGTTGAGGGGGAATTACGGGAAAGTAGATTCTGCACTTGTTTTTGAGGGGTGAGGCAAACAGGTCACAGCAAGGTTGACCCTAATGAAGAAAAATCTCCTTTGGTACTCCGGAGTTCAGAGACCATTCATGAGGCAGGAGGATGTATCTGCTCAGCTTGTCTGCAATCAAGTTTGAAGTCCCTGGGATGTGCTTTGCTATCAGAAAGCGGTTGGAAGATGCAGCCCTTTGCCACACTCAAAGGGCTTCTCGACACAGTGGGTAGGATTTGGTTTCTCCCTGTTTGTTGATGTACCAGGCTACTGACATGTCTGATTGAATAGCTATCATCCCTAGAGGTAAGGCAGAATGAAATGCTTGCAATGCCAGAAGCACTGCCCTTAGCTCCAGTACATTGATATGTAGTTTGGCCTCGGAAGGGGGTCAAGTGCCTTAGACTGTCTTCCCTAGATAATGACCCCTCCCCACCCCATCTGGGAAGCATCCGTGGTCACTATGGCCTTGGGTTGAGGGAAGACAAAGTGATGACCTTGAAGACTTGCCCTGGAATGCATCCACCAAGTGAGATCGTTTCTGCATCGGCTGGAATTGAAAATTAAGTGGTCCATGGGATGAGTCAGAATTTATTTACATTTGTTTATCGGGTAATTGTCCGACTGGGCAAAAAAGCCCATTTTCAGCAGAGACCCAGGGAGAAAAGCTCCAGTACATACAGCTTAGTAAAACAGCACGAAAAAGATAATCTTATTTATACAAAAAGATCTTAAAAATGCATCAAATACAATAAAAAATAGGTTCTAAGGAAATAAAATGAATTGTAGTACGAATAATAGCTAGCACTTTTGATCATTACACATTTTTTTTTTTTAGGAAGAAATGACTAAGGAGGTACCAAATAAATATCGAATGAATAGGCGTTATCATTGCCAGGTTGGCTATGAGAACCAGTGAAAAACCAATACAAGCAGGAATATAGTATAGAAAAAGCGGTTAGTCTGGGGGTGAACAGGAGCAAGTCCAGTGCATTAAGAAATATTGTTTTAGTGCATGCTTGAAATCATGTGTGTTATTGATGGCTAATATTTGCTGGGGAAGAGAGTTCCAGTATTTAGAGATTATACAACTGTATAAAGAGAATGAGTTATGGGAACCTTGTTAGCTGCACTGAGAGATTTAAGGTTTGTATATGGTTGGACAAGATCCCTTAGAGCTGGACAGTTATCTGGTTTATACATAACTGAGTGGGCAATTAATAGTTGATTAAGTATAAGCAAGTTTGGGAGTTCTAACCAATTAAGCTGATGGAGGGCAATACAGTGATGTGTTTTTTGAGGGTGGTTAGATGCAAGTCTGGCAATCTTATTGTAGCAGGATTCAAGGTTATTAATTTCTGTTTTGCAAAGGCTGGTAAATATTTGGGAACAATATAGTGGTGAAGAAAGTAGGTGAGTTCTAACTAAGGCCAGTCTGGCAGGATTGGTAAGATATGGTTTTGCTCTGTATAGAGTGCCAAGTTTTACATGTACTTCAACTGTCAGAGCTTTGTGTTTGTCGAACCTCAATGCACTGTCAATAGTGACCCACAAAAGTTGTGTGTGTTCAACAGGTTCTACTTTAGTCCCATTGGAAGAAAAAATAGTAAGGGGAGGTTGACTGTTAGGAGTTGAAGCATTTGAAAATACCATAAGCTTAGCTTTATTAGGATTTAATATTAGCTGATGGGCTGCAAGGTAGTTTTCTATATTGAGAAGGGCAGTCTGAGTTTGCTCTTGAAGCTTGTTAATATTGGGAGCAGAGCAGATAAGGGTGGCATCATCTGCATATTGTATGATACTGGCTGGGCTAGAAGCTGAGTGGAGGTCATTAGAAAAAATAGTGAAGAGTAAAGGCCCAAATATTGAGCAGGTCTATATTAGATCACTGAATGCATAAAAAAGCAAACAGTGATTAATCGACCCTATGTAAGCAAAAGCTTACAATTTCTAACTGTCAGAACAGCGATTTTTTTCAAAAAATCACTGTTCCAACAACAAAAAAAAAACACTTTAAACATTACATTAAGTGGGAGGCTTCACCCCCCACACCTTAAATATACCAACTCTGAGACTGCACTACAGTGCCGAAAACGGCAAAGTAACGAAGCAGCCAAGCAAATTCTTTCTCAGGGAAAGAATTTGTTTAGAAGCCGCTTCGATATTTTGCCATTTCAGGCTTTTGAGTTCGACCAAGACGCATTTGAAAGAATGCGTCTTCGGTCTTCTAATACGGAACCGTATTGAACCTTGAGGGACCCCTACTAATACAGGAAGTTGGGGAGAGAGTTTGTTATCCCATATGGTAGACTGCTTATGATTTGAGAGGTAGCTATGAAACCAGCTTAGCCCTTTATGGCAGAGATTGTAAGAGGCCAGTTTATTTAATAAGATCTGGTGAGATACAGTGTCAAAGGCTTTTGACATATGAAGGAAGGTTGCAGAAACAACTTGGCTATTGTTTTTCAGCTGATAGACAGACTTGGTAAAAGTTATAAGGGCTGTATTAGTGCTGTGCTTGGGCCGAAAGCCATGTTGTGTTTTTGACAGGAGGCCATGCTTTAAGAAGTGGCCTAGTATTTGTCTGTGGATACACTTCTCAAGTATCTTAGCTAGGGGTAACAGAATGGCTATTGGTCTATAGTTAGAAATGTCTTTGGAAGATCCTCCTTTATGAAGTGGGATGATATAGGATATTTTCCAGAGGTTGGGTACGTACTGTTCGGAAATACGATTGATTAAAATGGATATAGGGTAGGCATTGGAAGGGGAAGCAAGTTTCAAAATGTCTCCAGGTAGCCGATTGGCAGCAAGAGTGCATGATTTAACCTTAGAGAGTAGGTTTTGTATGAAACTTTCTCAGATGGGCTCAAATATGAGATAGGGGGGTTGCTGGTTAGATGGGGTAGGTATGGAAAGAGGAGAACTAGTAGAATTGTACAGAAGTGAAGTTATTGACGTAATAAAGTGGTTATTGAATTGAGTGGCGACACATTCTGTAGTACTAGTTGTAGTTGGGACTGGTGTAGTGGCCTTTCTTGGTTTAAGAAGGTGGTTAACTGATTGCCAAAATTTTGGGGGGTTTGTTTGGTATTTTTGTTGACAAGATTGAAAGTATTTATTTTTGTCTAGTTTGATTTGTTTTTTAGCCTGATTTTGTTGTTGTTGGTAAGATGCTAGATGAGCATTGCTTCTGTTAGAGCGATAACATGACCATGCTCTATCTCTTTCCTTGAGTAGATGAAGTGTTTCTTTTGCTAACCAGGAGAGTAATTTGTTTCTTGTACGAATCTTCCTAAGTGGAGCAAGAGCATTCAATGTATGAAGAAAAATACTGATAAAGTATTGTACTGCAAGGTCTAGTTGCAAGGTTTTTAGAGGTGCCCAGTTATGTTGGTTTAAGATAGTATTGAAGATGGATGGGGAAAATATTTTTTTGTTTCGGTTATAGCAGAATATTGCTACAGTTATTTGAATTTTTTCTCATTAGATATGTTGGGAAATGATCACTTAAAGTATCAGGTAGACAGTCGGCTTCATATTTAATATTAGATTTATTTTTTAGTATCCAGTCGAGGATGGATTGCTTATTTGTGTGCTTGTCAATGCATGTTGGGTGGATAATATTTTGGTGAAAGTTATATAGGTCTATAAAGTTATCTGGCAATTTAGAGGAGCAATTGAGCATTGGTTTGCTAATAGCCACTGGAGAAGTCTCATGTGGAATCTTGCTAGTGGGACCAATGTGACAGGAGCTGCCATGGAGCCCAGAGCTTGTAGAATCAGTTGAGCAGGTATTTTATTTGAGCGTAGTAGTGGCTGGACCTGCATCTGAATTTTCAGCAACCTGTCAAGGAGAAGCGATGCAATGCAGGAAGAAGTCTTCAGATGAGCGCTGATGCATTCCATGTCTTGGTTGGGAATTAAGTGGGATTTGGCAGTATTTACTGTTATACCCAGTTGGCGGGACAGGTCCAGTATGAAGTCCATAGCCTGTTGCAGTAGATGCCTGATGGAAGTGGTGAGGAGCCAGTCTAGGTAAGGAAACACTCAGAACCTATGCAGCTTCAAATGTGCTGTGACCGCTGCCGTGCATTTGGTGAACACTCTGGGGGCTATGGTGAGACCAAAGGGCAGCCCCCTGAACTGGAAGTGACTGGCTCCTATTCAGAAGTGGAGAAACCTTCTTAAGCACTTGTCCCCTTTTATGTGGTAATACACGTCTTGAAAGTAGATACAGCACATCCAATCATCTTTCTCTAAGAAGGGGAGAATAGACTGAACCGTGACCATCTGGAATTTTGTTTGTTGGAGAAATTTGTTTAGAATACTGAGATCCAGAATTGGTCTCCAGTCCCCTGTTTTCTTTGGCACTAAAAAGAATCTTGAGTAAAAACCGGATCCTAACAGGTCTGGTAGGACTTCTTGGAAGACTCTTTTTTTCTAGCAGCTTTTGTAATTCTATTGTTGCTTGAACTCTCTGACTCGGTGGAACATCAGGTAGTTTTGTAGGGATTCTTGGATAAGGGGTGAATGCACCCGGTGGGATACTGCGGTGGTGGTGCTGCGGTAGCATTGTCACCTCACAGTAAGACGTTGTCCTGTTCGATTCACAGCTAGAGTGTCTTCTGTGTGGAGACATGCGTGAATGGGCGTACCTTCGTTGAAGGTTGTGCGTCAGGGCTGGCAACTCGGCACGCAAAAATCTACTGCCAATCATTAGTGGACCGGAGTTCCGCTGTGGCAACCCCTAACCGGGAAAAGCCGAAAGACACAACAATCCAAGCATCGGTGGTAATGCATCACCAGGCATTTGGGTGCAAAGAAAATCTTCCCCTGACTGCTACCAGAAGTAAGCAATCGGGCCTCCCCTTCAGGAGTGTGATAGGGTTGACCAGAAAATGAATCTCTGGAACCCTGATTCTGTGGACCACTCCTACCTCTTGGAGGGCGTATTCCACTGTAACTCCCCCTCTCTGTCCCAAGGGGAGTCAGAACCACATGTATCCTGGAAAGATATTTGGGATTTTTTGAACCATATTTTACCACTTCTTTGATTCCTGGAGTAGGATCGTTGAGGAGTGGAAAAATGTATGCCTACAGCAGACAAAGTCTTTCCATCCTTTTCACACCTGGACAGAGTTTCTTTAACCTTGGGACTAAACAAGGAGGACCTATCAAAGGGGACACTGACAAAGGAAGATTTGAATGGTTTTGCAAACTCACACAGATGCAACCAAATGAGTCTTCGCATTGCAACGCCAGACGCTGTTGACCTGGTCGCCCCTTTGGCTGCATGTGCAATGAGCCTCATGGACAAGTTCGATATTGACTCCATGGTTGATAACTGGGAGGTTACTTTCTGCTGGACCCCCTCAGACACAGCTACCGCCAGGGTAGCAGACAGCTCCTTGACCAGATCCCTTTGGAGTCTAGTGAAATGTGCCAAAAAGTTCAAAGACTTGATGGAGAAGGCCAATGACGCATAGACCCGCTTTCCAAATTTGTCCATTACCCTGCACTCTCGGTTCAGGGGGTGGACAGTAGAACTTTCTTCACTGAGTTCTTTATTAGTAGCAGCCACTACCACCATGGCATCTACTACCAAGCCCTTAGCCCAGTGGGGTTGGTCCTTTGGGTCAGTAAGAATCTTATCAGGTCTCCAGGAGACATGTTGATAGAATCAGGAGCCTTCCAAGCCCGCTGAGCAATTAGCTTAATTAAATAGTCAGTGGGCAGGGTCACCCAGGAGGTAGATGGGCGCACACCAAGGGCCTGCAAATACACAGATTTCTCCGATGATGGGTCTTTGGCCTTCTAACCACCCTTCTACTTCAGGATCTCCAGAATGTCTCTGACGGAGATGTCTCCCAGGGGTGATCGTGGGGAACCCTTCCCTTCATCAAAATTTGTGTCCTCTGTGATGGATCATTCAGAAGAATTGATGTACTTCCTCTTGCATGATCTCTTCTGAGGGGGCTCCTCAGTGGGAACATCTGAAGAGGACTCGGAAGAAGGGGTATCCTTAGAAGGTAAGTCTTGCGACCATGATGCTCACTGTCTGGGGGTAAAGGTTGGTACCTGAGCTGAAGAGCCTGGGACCTCAAGGGAAGACTCCAATAAACCAGGAGCCACATGAGAAAACACAGTGGCCAAAGCCCTTTCCATGGCCTGAAAGGCAGAACCCCCTGAGGAGGGATGGGAGGCCAGAACAGTGACTGACAAACTCAGAACTGGGGTCAAACCCCATCCCGAGAGCCCCATTTGGCAGACCAGAACCAAGGAAGCATCCACCACCACCATAGCCATAAGGGATATGAATGGCTCTGCAGAAAAGCTCAGAACCAAACCGAACTCTCTGTGCTCAACAGTGAAGACACAGTCCTGGGGGCCCAATAGCGGTGATGGCACTGAAGGGGCCAGAGCCAGACTCAGCACCAAGGGCAAGGGTCCAGTCAGTGTGAAGTCATAGGAACCAAGATGGTCAGAGCCATAGGCTCTAAAACCTGAGTTGAGGTTAGAGGAAGAGAGTAATTGGGTGCAGTTAGAAAGAAACCAGCTGGTCCGGGAGGGAAAGTGGTCTGAATAGTGGAAGGAAGATGCCAGGGCTGCTAAGATCTGGTCCACCAACCTAACACCCAGTTCTGACAGACTTCTGGTGGAGCGCATGGAAAGGGCTGAAGGAGACTCCGATCTCTCTAGAAAAAGATTGGGTAATTGTCCAAGAAAGGGATCTAATGAAGATGAGTAAGCAGACCTGAGTTCCGAAGATATGGATTGCTTCGGTACCATATGTTGCACCATGGCTGAAACAGCCAGCACCGAAGTCTGAGCTGTAGAGATGGTCGAAGCCATAAAACTAAGGCTCTGAACCATAGACATTTTTGGTGTTGATGGAATCGAAGGAACTCTACGGTGTCAGATATTTTGACCGTTCCGACAATTTTGGAACTTTGGATTTTGGTTCTGTGGAGGAAACCTCAGAGGCATATTTATATTTTTTAATAGAAGGGGATGACAGCACTAATCGAGAAGACTTTGAGACAGAGGTGGCTGGTTGGCCTTAGACAAGGCTTCCTCAAAAGGGGCCTTAAGGAGCCCTTTGAGGATCAATTTATTCTTTCTATCAGGCAGGGTTCTATTACTAAAACCCTGGCAAATGGTACAATCCACACTCAAATGGGGAACACCCAAGCAATACATGCATTTATCGTGATTATCTTAGTTTGACAACTTTCTGCTAGACTAGGAACATTGTTTACATCCTGTGGTACAGGATTTTGGCTTTTCAGTCATAACTATGAAATAAAGAAACACACATACCCACAAACAAAAAAGATTTTAAGGGAAAAATCTACCAGCAATGGTAGAGAAGGTTACCACATGGGTAAAAGGAAGAGAACTACCAGCGATGGTAGGGGAAGAATTTACTGTGGTAAAGAGGGAAAAACACACACTCAGGGTAGACCAAACACTCGATAAAGAAACAGAGAATTAACAATAATAAAAATTAACTGTTAATAGAAATAGAAACAACGACTAGAAAACAGAAAATATTTACCTGCGAGTGATGACTGGTTGACACATCTGATTCGCGAAAGTGGCAAACGAGATCTGAGGTAATTTAGAGAGGGGACTTGCGGGTAGACTTGCAGCCAGAGAGTTTTTTTGGCTTGTGTGAGCTGTGTAATGGCCAGATCAGTTCCGAGGGTTGGAAACGTAACCCATCGGTCAAGAATAGATGAAAACTGGCAACATCAGATCATGAGGTTAAATGTTGGTTACACTGTGGGAGCAGACTATAAAAAGTAAAGTGTTGTTTAGTTGCACTTTTTGGAACTGCAGTTATGAAATGGTTTGCTAGACCCAGCCTGGGGAAAACTCCATTTGAACTTTCTAAAAATTATAGACATCTTGACTTTTCAAGTTTTGAATGTGTGCTATTACTTTCCCCTTGACGTTTGAGAAAAAAAACAGCATAGCTTATGCTCCATTCTTTACAATAAACTGCTTTTAAACAACTGGTTTTCATCAATCCAACTGGATTTCATTACTACACTAAACATGGACATTTATACTGATATGCACTACAGTGTACAAACTGATTTTATGAGCAGCTTACCATGATAAATATAAGTAATGAAAATATATTTCTTACATTAAATAATTAGTCAGGCTTTTCTGGTTTGTATGTTAAATAAATATGCTATATTTGAATGTATACTCACATGATTTGAGTGTAGCATTGACTACTGTAGCTAATAAAGCTGCAATGATGACTAAGGTGTCAAACCTAGAAAAGGAAATATTATTAAATCATGAATACCAAAAACTCGTCAAGACAACATTCTGACTTCAGCTTCAGAATAATGTATCAATAACACTTAACTCAATGTATAGCTACATCCTTTAGTGAAAGCAAGCAGAAGAACTGCTCACCCATTATTTACACAGAACTTAATGAGTCTGATTCCACCTAATTCGGCTCTCACCCTTCAAATATATGAGGAAATCAAAATATGAAAAGAAACTGTTATACATTTCAGCAACTAACTTATTACAGCATTTTTTCCTGATTTTTACTCATCAGAGACTCTCCTTCATATGGCATATTTTCTATCACTGCAAATGGCTTACCTGCTTCCTTCTCCAACTATTCCATCAATAATCTGACTAAATGGGCTGTAGCAACACAACCAACTCCAATGACAGATATCAAATATATTTTCCAAACAAGCATTACTGAGGATTAATACAGAATGATGCTGAAATAACTGGTGAAAAATTATACATTATGTGTCAAGCCAAGTGCTGTCCTATGCAAAATAGACACCTACATGATGTGAACTTTGTTTTAATTAAAACATTACAAAGGTCTTGGCTGTTTCTTTCTAAAAACTAGTGGTGCATCATCCAAATGCACCTCTTGCAATAAACCATACAGTTAATAAATATCAAAGCTACAGACATGGACCTAAAACACAGTATAAAAATGCATACCAGGGACCCAGTGTCTCATGTACAATAATTACCGAGATAAAAGCAAGGCCTCATGAATTCCTCGGTTATTTTCTTACTACAACATACATAATACAAATTCTCTACTGGGGTTTACTGAATTGCTAATTCCCTACATGGTTTCATCAAAAAATGAAGAAAATTAATATATATTTAGTTTTTTTTCTGTAGTGACAAATGCCAATCATACTTTAGTGCACTTCAAAAGAGTAAATGTGGTTAGAAATTCCACAGAACATCAAACTAGTTTTTTGCCAGATTTTTTTGGAATACCCAAGATCTATAAGGATGTTGTCAATCCACCTTTTAGATCAATTATAGCAGCCAATTTCAGTAAAACTAAAACTATTTCAGTCTATTTGAACTCTACTTTAATCCCATTGTCCAAAGATCAAAATTTTGCCTCAATGATTCTTGGGTATTGTTAGATTTTTACACAAGCACCATTTTTTTTACACTTTGGATGTTTTTTTTTGTATACATGTACTGCACAAGATACAGGCATTGATTTTGTTAAAAAATATTTAATTGCATTTACTAACTTTAACAATGTTTTTTGTAAACACAATATACCTTGTTAGAGTTAGAACAGGAAAATATTTTTTCACATTTGACAATAAGTTCTTTAGACAAAAGAAAGGTGTTGTTATGGGAGCAAGAATGGCACCGTCCTTTGCTAACTTAGTTATGTGCATGTAGGACCATATGATTTTAATAGGTCACCTACTGTTTGCAAACATTCCTATTTATATATGTTATATAGATGATTTGATTATTTTATGGAATGGTTCAGCAGCTGATTTCAACAGCTTTGTTACTGATTTAAACTCTATTACTGACTTTCTTACTTTTACTATAGGAAGTCATGGAAAAGCAGCACAACTTCTTGATTTACTTAATTACAGCTGATTTTGAAAACAAATGCTTCCACAGTAAAATGTATAGGATAAGAACACTTGTGAACAATTATTTGTTTCACAAGTCAACATTCTCAGTTTATGAAATGTAATGTAATCTGGGGACAGTTTATTAGAGTGAGTCATCTTACCAGTGATGACACAATTTTTAGTGATTAAGTACATTTTGACAAGTTTCTTTTTAGGGAGAGAGGTTATGGAGAAGAGTTTGTGAGCAATATTGTTCTGGAAGTTACTAATAATATGTTGAGTTTTAGCCTATTTTGAAACATGGGTTACTGATGCCAAAGGTAAAAGAAAAAAAAAAGCTCTTTGTATACGACTTTTCCAACACCAATTTCACTTGACTTAGTGTGTATAAAAATATTGTAAAGAACAATTGGAAAATTGTTTTAAGCAATAATGATCTAGCTAATATTATTGGTGGAGATCCAAATTTTGTATACAAGAAAACTAACAATATTAAGTTATTATTTGAAAGTGGATCTAGGTTGTTAGAATCCCCCTTGTCTCATGTCGGTATGTTTTGGTGTTAACACTGCAAGTACTATAGATTTACTATTCAATGTTTTTGTATTTATCTTAAAGCATACTGGCAAAGCAATTTAGGCTAAAAGCAGACGTACATGTGAATCTGAATATGTGGTCTACTTAGTACTGTGTGAAACTTGTTAACATTTCAATGTAGGTAAGACAACCAGAAAACTTTCACACAGAATTTATGAACATCTTTTAGCCATAAAAAAGGGAATAACAATGCCTTAACGAAACATGCTGCAGTATGTGGTGTTTTCAAAAAGTTGTTTCTTTGTATTAGACTATACTGATATGCAACTACTAGTGGGAGATACTAACCCATTACTTGCATGCAAAGAAGTAAATTGGAAGTTGTTGGCTGGCAAGTGGTCAGGGTTAAATGACTATATTAATATTAAATGTTTGCTTAAAGCACAGAGAATTTGAACATTATGATTTTAATTTATTTTTACTAAAAAATTTAAGTAATTGGCAGTATTTATCAATGCAGTTTGTTAGCAAATTTTAGACTGATTGTGTCATCTGACTAAGCAACTGACTAGTGATGTTTTGGCACTATTAACATGAACTCTGTAAGTCTGCTTTAGTTCTAATGAAGTTCTGTCATATTAAAGAACAAAGCACTTAGCTAACTCCAGTTTTTCCATTTCTTTGTGTACAGTTTGTTGGATGCCCTCAATCTCCACTTGGTTGAAATGTTTGCAATGTTTTAGTTTCTCAACTCGTAAACACTTAAGCATGGCTAGCAGACAACATGAAGAGTAACCACTCCACTTTTAAGTACTCCTGAGTAATATCCATTTAAAGTGGTCTGTGAGTTCTTCCATTGTGACTGCTGCTATCTATGCCTTGCTTATAACAGACAGATCCTGTAAAAATAAGAAAAATTCTTTACAAAATGCAATAAAAAAAACAAAAAAATCTGAGCACTGATTATTCACACAATACATTTTCCATTTCTAAACATCTTTATTAAAACACAAATGAAACACTGACCCTGACACAGGTACACACACATTAATATAAAAGAAAACAAACCACAGAAACTTTTTTCATGCGGTATACATTTCCTTTTTATTACTTAGCATTTACTTCAACATTATATAAACTGTTAACATTCCTTCCTTCCCTTAAACCTTATTCCTCCTACTGAACATTATTCTGCATGTATTGTTCCCACAGATTCTATTTATTTCTATTTAATTTGCATTTTCCTTTTTTGAAGGATCCCACCTGAAATCTTGTATCTTCTTTACAATATTCAGTATTTCAACTACAGCTGGGTTAGATTTTGACTTCCATTTCCTAGTAAATGCTTGTTTGCAGCCAATAGCATTAAACTTAGTAAGGTACTACTTTGCTTAGGAAATTCAGAGTCCATATCCCAGCTCAAAGGAATCATTTTTAGTTAAAATGATTTGCTTCCAAACATTTACGACAAAACACTATGTGGGAATTTTTAAAAAATCTCTGCACTCTTTACATTCCAAGAACACATTCCCAACTACTACTTTTTTCTTTTCATCTTTCAACATTTGCCATCTACTTGAGGGAAATTATCTGGTCTGCTTGGGGTATAACAATATCTACGCAAACACTTCCAAGCAAAAATGCTAAATCTTCTAGAGTTTGTTACATACTTTGGAGCCACACATATGCCCTCCCATTGTTCCATTGTAAACTGATTTTCCAGTCTCTCTTCCCAATCTTTTCAAACTTGACTGATTCTTATAGCTATGTAAAACATTTCTTATAGCCATCATGCAACATTAGCCCTTTTTAACAGCTGCTTTTATTCTAGATTCAACTAAA
The DNA here is from genome assembly GCF_019279795.1 of Protopterus annectens. Taxonomy (NCBI): domain Eukaryota; kingdom Metazoa; phylum Chordata; order Ceratodontiformes; family Protopteridae; genus Protopterus; species Protopterus annectens. Next base: position 503,007,932 of record NC_056727.1, read on the forward strand.
AACTCTACCATAGCTGGTCTTTCACTCAGTACTTCCCCCATTCCCTTACTCTTTGCCTATATTATGTTAGCAGTCCCAAGTATGGATGGCAGTCTTTAACCTGTAGTCCAAACATCTGCTTGGCTTCATCTCTCTGTTAACTTTCCCTCTATAGTTATTTACTCCCAATACCTTGTTTCCTTTTCTAATTTTCACTAATAAATTCTAGTTCCCTCTTGCCTATTTTTGTACCCTTACTTGTAGTCATCCCTATTTCTCCATTTCTATGATGGCCTAGTTCTTAGAATAATTTATGTTACTTTAGGAATATTATGTTCTGTTTGGTTATTTTTCTCCTTAAGGATTTTCATTCAAAAGCCTACTCTCTCCTTATTTCTTAAATCCCCATTTCATCATCATCCCATTCCACTTTGATTTATAACTTTTTGCTTATATATTACACATTACTACATAACTTTGTAGCTCTGGAGTATTTCTTCATATCAGATAATCCTAAAACACCTAGTTCTAAGGGACAATTAACTCATCTGACTTATCTTTTGCCCTCTTCCCCTTCTAAGTAAATTCCTTTTACTGCTTATAAATTACCATTCACAATCTCTCTTCTAACTGACATAAATATGCCTAATCTGCATATACAGTTAAAACAGACTACAACATTTTCACTGTATTATTTTACTATCCATAATCAACAGCTTCAAGTTACTCAGTTTTATTATATTGTGTTTAGTCTCTTCCCAAATATACTTAGCTGCTATAACATAATCCTTTTTAATCAGTACACCTAAAAACATTGTCTTATGGCCCCATATGCGTGGGTATGTATTTTACTCTACAGCTGTTGTTTTATCTTCATTAATTTTATATCTGGAAATGACCTGAAATTGTGTCAAAATGTTTCACAATACCCTTTTCTGGATTTATCAAATAATAAAAAAAATAATATACCTGCAGATAAGGCTAAGTTTTTTTGAGTTCTATACCAGTTACATCATTGACTTTGTGAGCCCTTTATTTATCTTTGCCAGAGGCTCTAAATATAAAGAAAATAAAGGGGAAAGAGGACACCTCTGGCTGGTTTCTCTGTTCAAACAGCTTATAGCAGAAGAACCTTCCCACCTTAATTCTTGACTCTGACCCTTCGTATATTTTCTGTATTAACCCTATTATTCTATAAGGGAATGCAAATGTTTCTATTGTCCTACTCAAACTCCCAGCTGACTCTGCATCAAGACACATGAATAATAATGGAGCATTCTTACATTTTGCTTCCCCTGGATTATCATTGCTCTGTTAATGTTGTCAAATGTTTGCCTTAGCTCTTCAAAATACTGATCAATTTTGGCAACACTTTTGTCACTCTTAACTAATTTAATATGATTTTTAATTGAAACTGGTCTATATGAATCTGGGTCTGAAGAGTCTTTGTCTTCTATTGGTAACTTTTGGTACTAATGATTAGCAGGCTAAATTCCTATGTACCAGCTTCTTGGCACTGCCATATAAACAAGTGTCACATTTTCAGAACATTTTACTTCAGTGAAAACACTCAAACAAGAAACTAGACAGATTTTTGGAATCCCCCATTCCCTTTAACTTACAACACACAGACACATGCAAGTAAGTATACTCTCAAATGTGACATTTACCCCACCAGATAGGAGGATTTACCCCAAACTGATGACTGCATCTACAGGCATTACTTAAAAATTAAGGTAAAACATGCTAAAGCATTTGTTAAAGCCTCTGTTCCTTCTTAACACTGACTTCTGTTTTTTTCCTTATCTATGTTTCCCTCCTGATGTGAAAACAGTCTGCATACTTTCAGTAAACATGAACTTTTAGCCCTAAGAAAAAGTGCACAGGCTGCATTCAAATAAATAAACCAAACTGTGCACTGTTATATTAAATACATTAAAGTATTAAGGCTGCTGGACAGGCAACTACTTGTATATCCTTATTCATTTCCCAGAGCATCAAATACAATTTTTTCACCAAAATGCTTGCCAGCGTACCTTTACATGTAATTGCACTGTACTAAAAGAAATGTACAAAGTACAGTATGTCCAGAAGTCGAATGATACTTGTCTGCACCTAAGGACAATTTGCCTCCTAGTAAAGGCAGTTGGGAATGAGAAAAAAAAAACTAGTAACTTTGCAGATGCATGAAATAATCTTTGTAAATTTCACTCTGAACACACTGTACAGACTTCTCATGGTAAATTGCTTACACTTGCAGACTTATTTCTCAGAGAGAACATCTCCAAATAGAAAAATAGCTACTGACTTGGAGAAGATAATAAATGGACATGTTCATGCCTTTTAACATTTTGTCTTATTTTTCAAATCTATTTCTTTAAATAAACCTTGTCCATAGCTTACACCAAGAACATTAATTTAGACCACATATAATGTGATTAATACCCTTCTACCACCCCCACCCCAGCAGCCTAAGATCACAATTACATTAACTTTACTTTGCTTCTCTCCAGCCTCTCTCACTCTGCCATGGTCAAAGAAGAATTACTTCCTTGCTGTAATACCTTTATCATATACTGCAGTCACTGGTAAGATTGCCCCAGATCACATTTAAAATATTTCATACTGTACCTTATACAAAACTGCTTTACAATACAACATATACAATATTTAACTTACAATGGCTTCTTCAATCTCTTCAGTATCCTTCGTGACATTAATGACAAAATGGGATATATGCTTTACAGTTCTTCCACCAATTCAATATAGTCAACAACAAAATTCCAGTCTTTCTCAGCCACTTCTTTTAAAGGTACATTTCTAAAATGAGAGTGAAGTTTTAGTCACCCACGTATTCTCTATTTTCATAATATCTCCCAACACCAGTCTTTGGTTGAAATTCAAAGTACTCCTAATTCTTCTAGTCAGCTCCTGTGCTTTTTCTGCCACTCAAGCATTTTCCTTTGGAACAATGGAAAAGGTTTTACTGGCAAAAATCTCTCTATGGGCTTTGTTATTGTCAGAAGAAAGAGAAGCACAGTCTTATTTGCACTTTCATAAAAGTAATACAGTATGTTCCTTTCAGCTTCTCAGGTATAGAAGAAAAAAAGAAGTTATGTACTTACCATAACGTTCCATGTTTGTAGTCCAGCTCACATACATTCTTACCGGATGGGTTCGGAGCCGACTAGGCCAATACTAAACCTCGACAGCTTTTACTGGTTCAAGGCTAACCCCTATCCCAAGGTGTCTCATGGCAATTCCCCAGATCTTGTTTGCAAGAAAGTAACTACATACAAAATAGTAAGTAAACTATCAATAACTATGCACATACAAACAGAATACTTTGTATTACTATCCATGCCAAGTGGACGGACAACTACAACCACGTCAGACAGCATAATGGATAGTCCACCAGTTCCTCCAGGATACAAGAAGGGGGAAGGAGGGTGGGACGCAAGAATGTAGGGGAGATGGACTACAAACATGGAATGTTATGGTAAGTACATAACTTCTTTATGTTATGTAGTCCTATCTCGCCGTAATTCTTGCTGGATGGGACAGTGTCCCTAGCACCTTTATACTGGGTGGCTCAAGCAAAGAGACTCTTCAGCACAGTGGACCCAAAGGATGACCTGTCCCAGGAGGCCAAATCCAATTTGTAATGAGTGACAAAGGTATGAGGCCTTGCTCAAGTAGCTGTGCACAAATGGTATCAATTGGAAGTTTTGATCTAAAGGCATAGGAAGTTGATACTGCTCTGGTTGAACGGCCTTTTACTTTAGCAGGTAATTGTTTGCCAGCAGTCTTGGAAGCAGGTGACCTTAGAGATGGCCAAGCCTTTGTTTTTGTCTGAGAAGGAAACAAACAATTGGTCTGATTTTCGAAAATCTTTAGTCCTGTGCAGGTATAACCTGAGAATTCTGTGGACATCTAATTGGTGCAGTCTGTATTCTGATTTGTTACTATGATTTGGGAAGAAAACTGGTAATTCGGTAGTTGTGTTGAGATTATATTCTGAACATACCTTAGGAAGAAAGGAAGGATTAATTCTGAGGGAGACTCTATCCTTGTGGAAAACAATATAAGGAGGTTGAATGCTGAGGGTTTGCAATTCTGAAACTCTCTTAGCAGATGTTATAGCAACTAAAAACAATGTCTTCCAAGACAACAATTTCAAATCAGATGAAGAAGCCGGTTCAAAAGGTGGAGAAATTAAATATGTGAGAACTAAGTTCAGGTCCCAGGGCTCCGATGGTTGCCTGATTGGAGGTCTGAGAAGGAGGACTCCTTTCAAAAAGGTTTTGCATAAAGAGTGGGGCATGACTGGACTTCCCATATAGCCAAAATGATAATTAGAGATGGCAGCTAACTGAACTCTAATGGTAGCAGCTGCAGCTCCTTCTTGAAAAATGGATGCAAGGAAGGACAGGACAGACTCTATGGGAGCTGAGTAGGGATCTATGCCTTGGTTTGCTGCCCAAATGGAAAACCTTTTCCATTTGCTGGAATATAATTTCCTGGTGGAAGGTTTGTGTGAAGAAATCAGGATGTGTTTCACTGTAGGTGAAAGAGAAATACACCTGGCTATTCTTGGAATTGGAACAGCGATGCTGGCAATTTCAGGGTTTGGATGGAAGGATGGAGCTGTCCTGATTGATGAATCAGGACATCTGGAGATGGATCAAGAATCCATGGTCCCGGAGGCCAATTGTGGACCAGAGCATCCCTGGGTCACAACCCTGGATGGGGAATGAGGGCAAAGTAGTTGCTGCATTTGGTGTTCATGTACGTGGCGAATAGGTTGCAGCAAGGCTGGCCCCATTTGCAGAAAATCTCTTCCGCAACCTCTGTATTCAGGGACCATTTGTGAGGCATCAGAATTGCTCGACTCAGTTTGTCTGCTATCACACTGGACTTCCCCTGAATGTGCGTTGCTACCAGAAAGCGTTGAGTGTCCATCGCCCATTTCCATACTCTTAGAGCCTCTCGACAAAGTGGGTAAGATTTGGTTCCCCCTTGCTTGTTTATGTACCACACTACAGACATACTGTCTGATTGAATCACAATTGTCTCGGTGGGAAGAGAACTGTGAAGTGCTTGCAACGCATATAGCACCGCTCTCATCTCTTTATGTGCAAGTGGTTCTTCGTGATCCTGCCAGATACCTTGGACCATCATTCCCAGATAATGCCCCTCCCCCACCTTATCTGGAAAGCGTCCATGGTCAAGACTGCATTTTGTTGAGGGGGAGCAAGTGGGCGATCTAGATGAAGTTGATCCGTATGTAACCACCATGTTAGATCCTTCTTGCAGGAGTTTGTGATGAGTATTTGGTGAGACAAGGGGAGATCCTGCATTGACCACTGGGCAAATAGTAGCCACCGAAGTACTCTCATGTGCAGATGGGCTAGGGGAACGAAGAGACTGGTGGAAGCCATAGTCCCTAGAACCTGAAGGACTATCCTGGCTTATGCTTTGCCTTTCTCGAGCAAGAATCTGACTTGGTTGAACAATGATTCTATCCTTTCTGGTGTCAGTTTTGCTGTCATGGTGGTTGAGTCTATGTCTGAGCCTAATAAGACAATGGGCTGCTATGAAGATAAGGCTGATTTTTTTAGATTTATTGTAATGCCTAACCTGGCACACAAGGATAGAGTCTCGTCCCTGGTTCTGATTAGTTGGTGCTTGGTGATAGCAGTGAGGAGCCAGTTGTCTAGGTACAGAAACACCTGGAATCCTTGAAGTCTCAGGTGAGCCTTTACCACTGCCATGCATTTGGTGAACACTCTGGGGGCTGTAGTGAGGCCAAAGGGCAGTGTTCAAAATTGAAAATGACTGGCTCCCAGCCAAAAGCATAGATATCTTCTGGAGTGCCTGTCCATTTTGATATGGTAGTAAGTGTCCTGAAGATCTATTGAGCACATCCAACTGTCTTTCCCAATAAAGGGAAATATTGACTGCAGAGTGATCATACGGAACTTCAATTTCTTTACAGACTTGAGTTTGCTGAGATCTAGAACTGCTCTCCAGTCCCCTGTCTTTTTAGAAACTAAAAAGAATCATTAAGTTCCAGATCCTATTTACTCTGTGGGGACTTCTTGGATGACTCTTTTTTGGAGCAATGAGATGACCTCTGATGTTGCATGGTCTAACTGAATGAGTGGCACATCTGGTAGAGGCCGGTTTACCAGGGGATCGGAAACAAAGGGAATAAGGTAAACTCTGGAAATTATGGTTGTACCCAATGATCTTGGGAAATTTGTAGCCAGGAGCTTGGGTATAGTGAAAGATGACCCCCAACTGCCTCCAGAGATGGAGAGGTGGGCAACCCCTCAGGGACGATGGAAGGGACAATCAGAGAAAGCATCTCTATTTCCCTGATGTTGCAGATCTCCTCTGCCGTGAGTGTAGCATCTTCCATTATATCCTCCCCCTCTGCCTCTAGGAGAGGGTTGACCTTGTGCCTGAGGGAAACTTTTTTGGGATTTAAGGAACCACATTTTCCCTCCTGTTTGACCCTTGGGATAGGGTCTAGAAGGAAGGGAGAAGTGGACTCTGACAGCAGATAAGGTTTCCCCTTCCTGCTCGCACCTGGTCAAAGTCTCTTTTACCTGCGGTCCAAAAAGAGTTGAACCATCAAAGGGGACGTTGGTAAAAGAAGACTTAAAGGATTCCGTAAAGTTGCAAGACACATCCAGGAATGTCTCCTAAGAGGAATTCCTGCTGCAGCTGCCCTGCTCGCTCCATCAGCTGTGCAGGAAATCAGCCTCATGGGGGAGTTAGCTATAGATGTATGGGTGGAGAGCTGCGCAGATACCTTGTCCATGGATCCCAAAGCTACTGAACCCTGAAGGGTATCTCCCGACTCCTTCAGGAGATCCCTTTGAAGTCTAGTAAAATGGAACAGGTAATTCAGCGATCATAAGGTAAATGCCGCTGAAGAGAAGGTATGCTTTCCATACCTATCCATCGTCCTGGACTCTCTATTAGAAGGATGGATATTTGAAGAGGTCTCAGACAACTCCTTTTTTGTGGCCGCTGCTACCACCACAGCATCCACAGGAACTCCCTTAGAAAGAAAAGATTTGTTTTCTGGAGTGGTCATAAATTTGTTTGGCCTCCTCGGGACGGGCTCCACTGTGTCCGGGGATGTCCAAGCTTTCTGGGATATGACCCCCAAGAGTTGGTCATATGGCAGTGTCACCCAGGAGGTGGAAGGTCGGGAACCAAAGGCATCAAGGTACACTGATTCATCCTCAGTACGGTTAGAGGTCTTCCAATCATCGCTCAAAGGATTTCAAGGATGTCTGCAAAAGAGTCATCCTTAGAGGGGGATCTTGGGGACCCTTCTGACTCATCCAAATCAGTGTCTGATGTGACAGACTCAGGTGAATCAATGTGCTTCCTCTTACAAAGTCTCTTCCAAGGGAGTTCTCCAGTGATATCATCTGGGGAGGTTTCAGAAGCGGGGACACCTCCAATGGGGACTTCTCGAGTCTCTGGTTCCCTATGCTGAGGGGGAAGTGGGCAAGAAGAGGTTGCTACCAGCTGCTGGTGGGACATCTGGTCCAAAGGCAGGGTTTTGGCACTGGACAAAGCTTTTTCTATTGCTTCAAAGGCCTTTCCACCTTGCTCCGAAGACAACCTCCGCACTGAGGAAATGGAAGGTCGGCTCCAAGCAGGAGGGCCAGGTTCCGAAGCAGACATGGGAACCAAGCTCAGTTGAGCCGAAGCACTGAGAGGGAGGGTTGGTTCCAAAGAAAAACTGGGGGTAACTATCCCTCTCGGAGTCGACTCGAGAGTGTCGGCACCCAGACCCCTCGGCTTCAGACTGAGCCGACGAGGATAGAGTTATCGGTTCCGAGGAAGCAGGAAGAATTCTCAGAACCAAAGGATCTGGCACAGAAGGACCTTAAGTGCTCGACTCCAACAGCGAACAGTTGGAGGAGGAGCAGTAGTCTGAAGATGGGATGGCGCCGAAGCCTTTGGGTCTGGAAGAGCTAACTTTTTAGCTAGAGCCGGGTCACAGAGCAGCCTCTTCACCACCCGCTTGATATTCTCATCTGAAAGTGTCCTGGAGGAAAGGGTGGAGATAGAAGGAGATCTCCTCCTTTCTAAAATATGAGATATCAAAGTTGGTGAGATAGGGTCCAAAACAGGTGAGTGCCTCAATGCCTAAGGTTGCCTTGGCACCAAAGAAACAGATGGCACCGAGACATAAGAAGCAAAATCGGAGCCAGAACTCCTCGGCTCCATCGCTTTAGACTTCTTTGATGCCTCTGAAGCTGGAACCGATGGAGATTTTCTCTTCAAAGTTTTGGGAACTGTCTAAGTTCCAGCTGTTCCTGGAAGGAACTAGTCATAAGACCCTTGTCAATTAATTTTCGTTTTCTTTCATTAAGAACCCTAGTACTAAAGGCATGACAGAAAGTAGAGGGTTCTTGTAAATGAGCCTCTCCAAGACAGTACACACACAGCTGGTGTGACTGTCAGTCAATGACATTTTCTGAGAACACATAGCATTTCTTGAACCCAGAAGGGTGGTGTTCCTTATGTTCTCTGCCTTTATCTTTGGACATACTGCTGAGAAAAACAAAGCTAGCAATATAACAATAACAACAACAATAAAACAAGGCAAGGTATGAAGAGAAGAAAGATTTTTTTTTTTTTTATATAGAAGGACTAGCACTCAGAGAGGAAAGGCCCTCTAATTTAAACAGGCAACTACGTCCCTCTAACTAAAACGGGACGTACAATCCTAAGAAAGTGGGACAGGGGATCAAGCACTCACTACAATCACACAGGTAAAAAGTAACAATTATTTAAACAGAATAATGAAGAAAACTAGACAAAAATATCAAAGATTTACAAAAAAATCTTCTACTTAGCCAATGAGCCAGTAAGGAGACAACCTCAAAGCTTTCGTGGCAAATGAGATCTGGGGAATTGCCGTGAGGCACCATGGGATAGGGGTTAGCCACGAACCAGTAAAAACTCTCGAATTTTGGTATCTGCCGGGTCGGAGCCGAGAATCGGCTCTGAACCCATCCAGCAAGAATTACGGTGAGATAGGACTACATAACATCTGCAGGTTTCTCTGTGTGCTCTGTTTTCTAACTCTTGTTTTTTAGTAACAGTTCTTCTTGAAAGGCCTCATGATCAGTCAGCATTTTCTTCATTTTAACCCCTGAATTTTGCAGTTTTATCAGTTCATCTGAATAGCTAGTTAAAGCTTATTCTATTTTTCCGTCCTTTTATTATTTCACTGTATATATCCCTTCAGTGTTTCACTTATTTTAAGCACTTCTGAGTGCATCTGATTTTATTTTTCCTCACAATTACTGGAAACCACCTCCTGTACCAAAGCTGAAACTTGAACTGCTTTTTAGCCAGCCTGAGTTTTCTCACTTTTTCTAGTGGATTTTCTATTAATTTCTCCAAATTTCTTCTTTGCTACTATTTGCACAGTGTAATTACAAGCCAACAAATGAAATGTCTCTCATTTGATTGTTTTATGTTTTTTTAATATTGTAGCATTCATACAAGGAGAGCTCTAATAAACCTGTTGATCAGTATATGTACCTTTCTTGGAAGTCCTCAATATGCATGCTATCAAGAACGGCACAGTGTAATTAAAGTCAACACTTCCTTTACACAGCGAGACAAGCTTATGTCTGTAAAATCTTATCCCAATTCAGGAAGAAATTAAGGTAAAGGCACACCTGTGAATTCTCAATTTGATATAAGAAGTAGTGCGACCAAAAACAATTCAAGGAAATTAATTTGGTTAGCATTGCTAAGTTGAGTGTGGTATGTATGCATGCATCCTGCTAAGCTGTTGCCCCTTTCACGATTAGTTCTGTATCTTGTGACCAGTGAGTGCTGTGATGGGTTTTAGTTCTTCTGTAACCCTGAAATGAATTAAGATGCAACTACAGAATGAATAAAAATAAATGAAGCAATAATTATACAATGTTTTATTTTTTTCTATGTAACATGCTTCCACCCTTTTCTAAAGATCTACTTCCAGTTCTTCTTACTCTGTTACAATATCCAATATGTCAACCCCCCCCCGATTTTAGCTCTTATAAAATAATTCACTAAGCATGTCATTCCCTTTGATATACCCCTCTCCCTTCTTTACTAGTTTAATTCTACTCACAGACCTTGTAAAAAGTTCCTGGGGTTTTAACCCAAACATGTCTGCTTTCAGTATCATAATCTTTATCCATTTTTCTCCAAGCTATACTTGCAGCCTCTATTTAATCTTTTTTTAGTTATAAAGGAGCCTATTGGGAAACCCTAATTTTTCCATTTCTTTTTTCCAAAAGGTTGTCTGCTACTTTATATACATAGTACACAGAATCTTTAGCCATATATTCTATCAATAACTGCATCCAGACTGTGATTCTTCCCTTTGCTCCTATTTTTCCACCCTATGTAAGCATATTCTTCCATATGCAATGCATATACGGTATAAGTGGTGCAATAGGTTGCACACTCACCTTTGGTACAGAAGGTTGTGGGTTCTATTCCCATACCAGGTTGATCGATAGATGACACTGCAGTGCAGCATAAGGGGGGTGCTGCACTCCTGAGCATGTTGCCCTTCGGAAGGGATGTTAAACTGAGGCCCCACTTGTTTGAGTTGGTGGTGGCTCAGATGAATGTAATAAAAAAAAAAAAATCTCATGACCCCTATCAAAAAGAGTACAAGAAGTTCCTCGACGCCCTGGACAAATTTCCCCTAGTAGTATAAATACCACATTAGGTCTCCCCTGAAGAGAGGCCACTAGCTAGTGGGACTAACTCAGTTAACAAAGGATTAAAAAAAACAAGCCGAAATAACTATCTGACTGAGCAAAATACAGTAATCTTAATTGGTTGTCTGTAAAGAATGGCATTCCTAGTTCCCTCTTGATCAAGATGAATAATTTGTCTCATTTAACTCTTACTCTTTTTGACTCTCACACAAATTAATTTAGTTCTTTGTTAATTATTATCAATATCATTTCTTCTGTGTGGCAGAAAAAAAGACTGCCCCATATACAATATTAGAGGGTCCCAAAACAGTTTACTTGCACATTGTCATCTAAATCCACTGTCATCATTTTCCACACCCTTAGCTTCCTAATTATATCTTCTTTAGTTCCTTCTTAAATTTCTTTGGCTGCCACAATCACTTGTTTTTTCATCCAGACTTCCCCAGATGCCTCATTATTTCATGCATCAGCAAATATGGATAATGCTGCATTAAACCATCTGTAGGCAAAAGGTATAAAAACTTAAAACAGTTTGGTGGAGATGTGAGCCGAAAACAAAAGATGACTAGCAATATTATTTTTAATTGCAGCATGCTAAAAGACTTCTGGACAAAATTCCAATTATTTGCTCAAGCACTGTGGTCTGAAAGAGTTTAACTAATTATTTGATCTTGTTCAATGCACTTCTATCAATATGCATTAATAAAGGACAGTTCTGACTTCTTTTGTGCCTTTAAGCAGGAGACCAAATCACAATTATTGTAACTCGGAATAAATATATTACTCCCTTATTCTCAGATTTCTTATAGCCAACCACTATCACATATGAAAATTAAAAGTTATGTACTAACATAACTAGTTATCTGTGTTGCCTTCTTTCATTCTTCCTCACCAGTGGGTCTAGGATCCAACCCTCAGATCTGACGCAGCCAATCTTCATCTAGACTTCAGATCCAAGCCTCCAGCGCCTCACTTTACCCATAATCCTCCCCCGCTTCCTCCAAGCCCTCAGATCGAGTTTGCTGTGTCTATATACCATATATAAAGAATACTTGGGTAACATATGGATACAAATCTCACAATTAATTCCAAAGGGAAAGAAAGGTAGGAAATTTGCTTACCCATAACTTATAAATCTGATGTTGTCTCTTTCATTCTTCTTCATCACTGGGTCAGAGTCCCCAGCTACATTGTTCTTGGGTGGCCCTTATGGAAGAACATAGTGGCGCACCGTTGAACAAAATGCAGGTCTGCTTCTAGACATAATGTCAAGTTTGTAATGAGTAATAAAGGTATGAATCATAGACCAAGTGGCTGCTGCACAAATATCCTCAACCGAAGATCTGGAAGAAAAGGCTGCAGACGCAGCCACAGATCTGGTAAAATGAGCTTTGGGTGGTCGGGGTAAAGCCAACCCTGTTTGGAGATATATCAATGAAATACAGTTTGAAATCCATTTGGAAAAAGTAACTAGAAATTGCCTGACCCAAATGATTAGGGGAGTAGGACAGAAAGAGTTGGTCAGATTTCTTATGCTGCTTTGTTCTATCAAGATAAAAAATGTAACTGCCTATGAACATCAAGAAGGTGCATCATGTGTTCGCCCTTATTTGTAAACTTAGGAAAGAATACTGGCAGTTGGACGGACTAATTAAGATTTCATTCAGAGGCAATCTTAGACATGAAAGAAGGGTTAGTACATAAAGACACACTGTCCTTGAGGAAAATTATACAAGGGGGCTTTGAAGACAAGGCTTGTAATTCACAGACTCTTTTTGCTGATGTCAATGCTACCAGGAGAAAAGTTTTCCAGGAAAGAAACTTTAAATCACAAGTCCCTGTTGGTTCAAAGGGCTTCTGTGTTAACCCTTGTAAACCACCATGAGATCCCACAGTGGACAAGGTTCTTTGATAGGAGGTCAGAGGAGAAAAACCCCTTTCAAGAAGGCTTTGCATAATTTAGAGGCCCATAAGGAAGCATGTCCGTGCCCCGCAAGAAAATTTGGTATTGCTGCAAGTTGTAGCTTGACTGTAGAAAAACTAGTTCCTTGATCAAATAAGAGAGTAATGAAAAACAAAATGTCAGGAACAGATGCTGAAAAGGAGTCAATGTTTTATTTGCTGGCCCACATAGAAAACCTCTTCCACTTAATTTTGTAGACCTTCTTGGTGGAAGAATTCTGAGAAGCCAGGACTGCCTAATAATAAGTGGAACTGGAGAAACCATGCAGTCAGTTTGAGGGTGTGTAGATCGGGGTGTCAGAATTCTGATGGGTGAGACAGGAAGGCTGGGCTCCAGGATCCAAGGAGAACACTTGAAATGAGACCACAGGAAGGGGAACCACACTTGGCAAGGCCAGAAGGGGGCAATGAGACACTTCGACCTTCTTGTCTTCTGGAGAAATCATGGGATTAGGGGAAGAGAAGGGTAAGTATAAAGGAGACCCAGGGACCAATTGTGGACTAGAGCATCCCTCGGTGACTCCCTGTGCGGAGGGATCAGAGTGAAGAACTCACTGCACTTGTTGTTCAGGGGAGAGGCAAAAAGGCTGCAGCGAGGCTGGCCCCAATGGTTGAAAATCATATCAACTACTGACTGACTGAGAAATCACTCATGAGGAGCCAGAATGGACCTGTTGAGTCAGTCTGTCAACATACTTGTTTTCCCCAGTATGCGTGTTGCAACTAGAAAGCAGTCTGAAGAGATCGCCCATTCTCAGACCCTCACGGCTACCCTGAACAACTGGTAAGAACAGGTTCCTCCTTGCTTGTTGAGGTACCAGACTACTGAAATGTTGCCTGTGTGAGCAGCAACAGTCCCTACAGGAAGATCATCCTGAAAGGCTGGCAATAATAGAAGGACTGCTCTCATCTCTAGGGCACTTATGTGCAAATTGGTCTCTGTAAGGGTCCAAGTGCCTTGTACCACCTTTCCCATAGAATGCCCCCCACCCTAGCTGGGAAGCGTCGGTGGTCACTGTGGCAGGGGAGGGGAGAGAGAGAACAGTCTGCCTAGGTGTAAGCCTTGGCATTGAAGTCACCATTGCACATGGTGTTTGCAGACTGGTATGAGATTCACTGTCGTGGAGAGGTGTTGGCGTAGAATCGACCACTGAATCACTAACTCCCATTGTATAACTCTTATGATGAACCAGGGCAGTGGGACTAAGACTATAGTTGGTTCCATAGATCCCAATACCCATAGAACCAGTTTCGCTGGAGGAGAAGGGCAAAACAACATGTCATGTACTGGATTTTGTAGGGTCATTATCCTCTGTAATGGCAGGTATGTCAGAGTTCTTTGACTGGCCAGCTAAGTCCCAATGAACTCTATGTTTTGCTATGGATCTAGTTTTTACTTAGCAAATTTTACAGATCCTTAAGGATCTGGAGATATCGAGCAGCTAGTCTACAGCCTGTAGTAACTGATGTCTGGTTGGGGCAGTCCGGAGCCAGTCATCTAAGTATGGAAGCACCTGGAATCCTTGCAGCCACAAATGAGCTGCCACCATCACTGCCATGCATTTTGTAAACACCCGGAGGGCTGTGGTGAGTCCAAACAGCAGTGCTCTGAATTGGTAATGACTGGCTTCCAGCCGGAAGCACAGAAATTTCCTAGAGCACCTGTATATCTTTATGTGGTAGTACACATCCTGGAAATCTATGGAGCACATCCAATCGTCCTTGCGCAAAAGCATCTTTTGAACCACTAGAGCTGCTGACTCCCTCTGATTAGGTGGAACATTGGGAAGCATCTTGTTTGTTACTGTAGGGGGGAGGGAAAAGGGAATGTAACATCCTCTAGATATGATGTTTAGTACCCAGTTGTTTTTATGATTTTTCTCCAGGATTCTGAGTGCAATGCAAAACATCCCTCAACTACCTCCAGAGAAGAGCAGACAGGCACTGCTTTGGAGCACTGATATGATGTATCAGGAAAGGAATCCCGAAAACCCTGATTCTGCAGGCCTCCTCTGCCTCCTAGGGTGGCATCTGTCACTGAAACCTCTACCTCTGCCTCTGGAAGAGGTATCTCCTCATGAGTCTAGGAAAGGTCCTTGAGACTTATGTAACCACATTTTCTTACCACCTCATTGGTTCCTGGGGCATTGATAATAGATGTAAGAGTGGCCAGCTGCAGAGAAACCTTCTTGAGGTCCTCCGCTGGAGCATGGACTCAGCAAGAGAATTTTACAATTCCTTAATCAAATCCCTTTACAGATGCATAAAAAGTACCACAAAATTTAATGACCTCAGAACGAAAATAGCCAAGGTGTAAACGCGCTTACCAAACCTGTCCATCATGCTGGATTCTTTGTATAGAGGATAGACAGTAGAGCTCTCTTGTGCTACCTCTTTTTTCCTTGCTGCTTCCACAACCATGGCATCAACTGCAACACCACTGCTTATGTACTGATGATCTGCAGGCAGGGACAGAATCTTGTCAGGTTGTTTTGGGATTGGTTCAATGGTATCTGGTTCTTTCCAGGCCCAATGGGAGAATAGATCAATGAGCTCATCCACCGGGGGAGTCACCCAAGATGTAGATGGGCCAGTCTCAAAGGCCTCCAACAGCACAGACTGTTATGGTGAAGGATTTTAGGCTGACCAACCACCCCTCTGCCTACAGATTTCCATGATGTCTCTGAAGGAAACATCGTCAAGTGGAGATCCTTCACCTTCCTCAAAGTCCGTTTCTTCCATGACAGACTCCAGGGGGTAGTCCATGTGTCTCCTTTTACATGTCCCTTTCTGGGAGATCTCCTCAGTGGTGTGATTTGGGGAGGTATCGGAAGAGGAGGGGTGTCCGAGATGGGAATGTGACTGGGGGCCTTCTGGAACTGGTCGACCTGACCAGACAGAAATGAATGGTTCTGAGCTCACAACAGCTATAGGATGAGGGGAGGGAGCCAAGATACAAGAGGAAGTATCTCCAGTTGCTGAGAAAACCCCTTCCACAACCCGGAAATCAGAAGGACCCGAAGAAACCACTGCCTCCCCCCTCGGAGCCAAAACAGACAAGGAAAAAAACTGTGGTCATCCCCAGATTTGTGCTTCCCAGACAGGATCAGATCCAAGCTGTTTATGGCTGAGATTCCTAAGAGAAGGATGTATATAAGCCAATTGGAGCAGATCCTTGCTCCTCAGACCCAGCACAGACCTCTCAGAAGACCCACTTTCACTTGAAGAGAACAGAGCCTAGCTGGTCAAGGTAACTGTTGGATCCGATACATGATGAGACTTCGGATCCCACACCATACCTCTCAGGGATCTCGGATCCCTGGACTCCAAAGCTGAGGGTTGGATCAGAGAAGGAGAAAGTCTTTTTCTGGTCAGGAGGTTCAGAGAACTAACAGGGCATGGAGCTGGAATTATCCTCAACTGAATTTGAGCTCTTCTACATTATTCTGTCCATGTGGATTCAGGACAAACTCCTGGAAGATCTGGAAGTAGTAGTAGAAGACGGTCTGAATGGCTTAGAAGGAGTTTGAAAAATCCTTTCTGGCAGAGTCGATGAGATTGTCTGGATGGTAGGATCTGTAACACAAGACCTAACTTCTAGATCCAAAGGTTTTGGATCTGAAGCTATCAGAACAGGATAACTGGTTGATGGACCTGAAACCATTGGATCCAAGGAATGAACAGGATCCAAGGCTGGTCGAGTAGAGGTCAGATCTGACAAGCCAGGATTTGAATGCTTGGTTTTCTTGGAGGAAGGCTCCAACAAGGAGGACAGAGATTTCAGATGTCTCTTTTTAGGATCAGAAGAAGTTGGAGTAGAAGGGAGCTGAGCCTCTACCAACAGAAGTCCTCTCAAAATGAACTTATTTTGCCAATCCGAGAAGGCAGTTGGATTAAAGGAGGCACAGCTCTGACAGTCTTTTTCAAGATGTGTGGCACCTAAACAATAAATGCACTTCCTGTGGGCATCTGAGTTAGGGATCTTATGCCCACAAGAAGTACATTTCTTGAATCCAGAAGGCTTGTCGGTTCTTTCTGCCATGTCTGCAAACAAAAAGAACACCTTACTACTAAGAAAAGCAAAGCTATTAGGGAGCTTAACACACAAACACAGACATGCTAAGGCCCTGATGCCAGCGAAAACTTACAAGTCCTAAACAGTAAAGTATTCACACCTAAAAATATATCATTTTAAAGCAGACCAAAAAAGGAGAATGATGAGATGACACCAGACTCTCAGCATAACATGAATGACCTTTTATTTTAAAACAACATAAGCGCTTTCACAGCTATTGCTGCTTCTTCAGATGTTCATAGGTTGGCACTAGGCTATCGGCCCTAGGGCCTATACAAGCCTAGCAATAACAAATCCTGGCTATTTCTTCCCACAGTATTTACTTCCCTGGACCCCTGTCTAGCAGGGCGACTGACATGATCCCCGGGGTGAATTTCCTATCTCCCATCCAATTATCAAGGTTCCTTTTGAAGAGGGCCAAAGAGGCGCTCTGCTTGACATGTATGGGCAGTCTATTCCAGAGTCTGTGGAGTCTCTGGGTAAGGAACCTATCCCTCCAGTATGTTTTGTTCATTGTGATAAGGTTCAGATCCCTGGAGCGTGTGTCTCTGAGGGACTGGGATTTCCTTAAGTGTAGCATGTCCAACAGCTCTGTTTTTCTAGAAAGATGGACATAGACTCTGTACTCCATTTTCTACCAGAGACTATGGGTCTAAGCAGTGGATTTATAGGATCCTTGTGTAACTTGGGCAGGACCTGTATAAAGGGAATCAAGGGATGTTGCACAAAGAAATAATCAAACAAACTTCTATCAGCCCAGATGACATTGTGCAGCTCAACGTGTCTTTAATATGACTTCCCTTGTTATTAACATCAAATAGTGTGATTTTACTATAACAAGAGTTGTCAGACAACATAACATTCATTTTATCAGCATACCATGAAGAATCTAGAATCATAATAGGGCCCCCCTTATCGGCAGGGTGTATAACAATGCTCTGATCACACATTAAGTGTTCAAGCACTTTTTTTTCTCTAACAGTCAAGTGTTTCCCCTTATTTGTAGAATCATACCCCTTATAAATTTCATCTAAACATATTTTTTCGAATGCCTCAATAAGGGATGTAAAACAGATGTGCAAGTGTGCTTGGCTTCCTAAAATAAAAGATTGTTCATTTTATGCTGAGAGCCTGGTGTCATCTCATCATTCTCCTTTTTGGACTGCTTTACTCTGGTTTATTTGTTTGGTGATATGTTTACACAGCACATGTTGGTCGTTTCTTCCTGTTAGTTATATAATTTTAAAGATTTTAATTATCTTATTAATTACAACCGTCTTAAACTAACCTACTTAAGAATCTTAACTAATCTACTACCTAATTCTGTAGAAAGTGAACACTATGCACACCAAGAAAGTCAAGTCTAAACTACTTTAACTATCTAAACCGATACTTAATATAGCGCTAACTAACAAGGGAGAAGCACACTAACTAAAATGAAAACAATAAGCAAAAGCTGAAAAGGATATCGCAAGGCTGGATTGTTCATCTGGTTTTTGAACACTGTAAAAGAGATCTCTGGGCTTGGAGGAAGTGCTGGGGATTATGGATAAAGGGAGGAGCTACAGGCTTGGATCTGAAGTCTAGAAGAAGAGTGGCTGACATGGATCCAAGGGTTAAATCCCAGACACAGTGGTCAGGAAGAATGAAAGAGACATCAGATGGAAATTTAGTATAACTCAAAGAGGTCAAATCACAGTAATAAAAATCTTAAATGGTTGGTATAGTTTTTAACAATAAAGATAATATTCACAAATTGTCAAATTTGGGCTACATTTGCAGACACAATTTAAGATAAATGCTTATAAATTGAACATAACACATTATATATATATATATCTATATATATATATATATATATATATATATACATACATACAGTATCAGAAAAGTATGTAAGAGTGGTACAGGATATGTACGAGGGTAGTGTGACAGCGGTGAGGTCTGCGGTGGGAGTGACGGATGCGTTTAAGGTGGAGGTTGGGTTACATCAAGGATCAGCTCTTAGCCCTTTCTTATTTGCAATGGTGATGGACAGGTTGACAGACGAGATCAGACAGGAGTCCCTGTGCGTGGACTATGATGTTTGCAGATGACATTGTGATCTGTACTGAGAGTAGGGAACAGGTGGAGGAGACCCTGGAGAGATGGAGATATGCTCTAGAGAGAAGAGGAATGAAGGTCAGCAGGACTAAGACAGAATATATGTGTGTGAATGAGAGGGAAGATAGAGGAATGGTGAGGATGCAGGGAGTAGAGGTGGCGAAGGTGGATGAGTTTAAGTACTTGGGGTCAATACTTCAGAGTAATGGTGAGTGTGGAAGAGAGGTGAAGAAGAGAGTACAGGCAGGATGGACTGGGTGGAGAGGAGTGTCAGGAGTGATTTGTGACAAACGAGTACATGTTAGAGTGAAAGGGAAGGTCTACAAGAGGGTAGTGAGACCAGCTATGTTATATGGGTTGGAGACAGTGGCATTAACAAAAAGGCAGGTGTTTGAGCTGGATGTGGCAGAATTAAAGATGTTAAGATTTGCACTGGGTGTGACAAGGGTGGACAGGATTAGGAATAAGTATATTAGAGGGTCAGCCCAGGTTGGAAGGTTTGGAGACAAAGCCAGAGAGGCATGATTATGTTGGTTTGGACATGTGCTGAGGAGGGATGCTGAGTATATTGGGAAAAGATGCTAAGGATGAAGCTACCAGGTAACAGGAAAAGAGGAAGGCCTACGATAAGGTTTATGGATGTGGTGAGAGAGGACATGCAGGTGGTTGGTGTGACAGAGCAAGATGCAGAGGACAGGAAGAAATGGAAACAGGTGATCTGCTGTGGCGACCCCTAACGGGAACAGCCGAAAGAAGATGATGATATATGCATACATACACACACTATACAGTTAACAGTGTGTGGTTTTACATAGATGTATTTAACTTGGATTATTACCAAGTCTCAAGTTAAATTTATATGTTTGCTTATTTATAATTCAATTATATGCAGAGTATGTTTGCATGAAATTGCACATAACATTAAAATTTAGTTTATATGGGATTGTACTGTATCAAGTAATTCAATAAAGCCTTTGGAAAAAAAGAGATAAAAAGGCCTTTAAAAAGATTTATTTTGATAGAAGCCATGCTGATGGGTGAAGTTGTTTGACTAAATGGAACAGCCTAAATCTAGCAGCAGTTTCAGCAAAGAAAAATGAATACCTTCTACAGACAGAAAGAAAACAAACTGGGTTAAAGGGAGGGCAAGCAGCCACTAGAGACAGCACATAGTGCAGGAGTCCAAATGCACATCATAAGAAGAAAGAAGATGACATGACTTTTATGCTGCCATTACTTAAACATTTGTAAAAAGAATTTTACCATAAATGAAAATAAAGAATACCAAATAAAACACGCAGACAAATCTTTGCTGCATAAGTCCTTACCAGTTCCAAAACTGAGTTCTGGCAAAAAATGTCCGGGGGTCATAGGTGTACAGCTTTAACAATATTTCTGTAATATATAAAGCAAGAAATCCCCATTCGACATACGAAATCAGCACATATTCGTCTTCCATCCCAATAAATATTGCATTAATGAAGATGATGACATCAAAGCAGTAAACAAATCCTCTAGAGATTAAAAAAAGAAGAAATGAGCTACAGTTGGTCCTGTGATTTGCACAAAATAAATTGTACATTATTATTACCACTTAACAACAGCTACGGTTATTACAGTTTCAAGTAATTACTATAACAAGAAATGTGAAAAAAAGAAAGTCCATCTTTAGTTAACCTTAGGAGTTAAGCAGCAGCCATTAGAATCACTCAGCAGTTAAACTTTCCATCTTCTCTTCCTTATCAGAGAATGCATCTCAGAATCATCATTCTCCAGTTGTGGACTCAGCAAGAATCTGAGTAAAGGTACCCCAAAAACAGAATGAAAAGTCAGACTGGAACAGATCTGTAGGGAAGGTTTTTTTTTTACTTAAGATGGACTTCCTTTATGAAAAGGTTGATGTTTGGTAGCTCTTAAAACAGGGTCCCTATCAAATACTCATCGTTACTTATGCCATAGAAACATATGACTGGTAACAGCGCCCCCAAAAGTACACCTAGATATATTAGTTATGTCCTGCTCATGAAAGTAGTGTTCAAGGATGTCCAAGTTGTCACTGTGCAGATGTTATCCAAGGGAGCATTACAAAAAGGGCAGTAGAGGTAGTGACTGCTCTGAAAGACTACTCCTTAGATACTGTTTGTAAGGTCTGCCTATACATATTATAACAAAAAAGAAATAAAATTAACCAGCTACCTAGAAAGAGCCTGTTTAATTGCCTTCCAAGCTAGATATGTCTTAGTATTGGGAGACAAGATTCTGGTCACCTCTTTATAATGACTTTGTTCTAGCCATGCATCCGATGAGAGAGGTACTTCTCTTGATTTGTGCAGGCTGGAATAACAACAGATTAAAATGCTGACTGAGACTGATTTATGCAGCCATTTTGAGCATTACAAAATGGATTGGTCATAACATGAATACTTTCCTTTACAGAAAATCAGCTAGGAAGGTTTACAGAAGACCTGAAAGTTCTGGGATCCTTTCCTCCAAACAATGGTCACTAAAATTAGGTTTTCCAGGAAGAAAACTTTAATTTGTCTGAAAATGCTGGTTTCAAAGAAAGAAAAAAAAATCTGATTCTGTGATATGAAACGAATATCCTAAGAGAATAAGGTCTTGAAGACCTTTAGAAAACTAAAAATGGGGTACTGTCTGACATAAAAAAAATAACAGCTGGTTCCCAGCTTTACTTTTACAACTTAATAACTAAGTCTAACTTCAAAACATCTGACAAATATTCTACTAGTTGGGTAAGAGGAGCTGTGGAAAAAAAGGTCAGGTTCTGCTTTGCAGCCTACATTAAAATCATTTTGTCCACTTCACCTTAAAGGTGTTCTGAGTGGACGTTCACTTGACAGAAGAAATTAGACCACTCAAGAAAGAGTCCTGGAATTTCCCTATCACTGAAACTGAAGAGGTGTTGAAGTTAACTTAAGATGGTGAAGGTCTTATAGGTATTGTTGAGGAGGAACTGTGTCTACCTAGTTTAAAACAGCACTATTAGATTCACTTTGGCCTACTGCAAATGGCTTTCTGGATGAACCTCATTATCAGGGGAATGAACAGAAAGCATAGACAAGACTGCCTGGCAACAGATGAGTAAAATACTCTCTGGCTGACTTCCTGAGACAGGGATCAGGGAGAAAAGATCCTTCACCCCAATGTCTTGGGGACGGATCAGGGACAAAAGTTGAAACATCTGGAGCTGATTGAGGAGACAAGAAGTCTGCATAATGGATTGCCATCTCTGTGGAAAAGTATCTTGACTTCTGACAGACAGGGTCATTGGTGAGGCATCAGAAGGCACAGGTTTAGCTCATCTGTCAAGGAGTTGGCCATCTGTGGTCTTCAGTTGTTACGGGAAAGTGACTTATCTGTATGATCCGTTGACATATCTTGATGGATCTGCAGCATATGATATAAGATTGTATTAGTTCATAGAGACAAATCTCAGAGTTTACCATTTTATTAAAATAGACAGGTAAGATGCTCACCAGAACAGAGTCATGGAAAATTTGCAGAGATAACACAGTGGCTCTCATTTATAGTAAACTGATGAACAAAGTGAGACTCTTTAGGGGACCACGTTACTTAAGCTGTCCGTTCATGCTCAACTGCATCCCTTACTCAATACAGCACATGTACATGGCTATCAGTGCCTGAGGAGTCTCTGCAGGATGAAGGTGTTCCTCACATGAAAGTTGGGGGGATTCAACCACCTAATGAGGTGAAAGTGGCACACCTTGGACAGCTGCATTGGAAAGGTGACAGCTGGCATACTAAGACCAATAAACTAGAAGATTCTACTGCAGTACTCGCATGTAAAGCCTGGCATGTGGTATCATACAGATTGATGCTACCACCAATCCTAGACCCTCTGGTACATTTCTATTGTTGGATGCTGGAAAAAACACAGTAAAATCAATATATAAATCAGAACATCCACCATCTTTCTAGACCTCTCCAAGACCTTTGACAGTTTCATACCAGAAACTGCTGTCAGAGCTAGCCACTTTAAATCTTAGCCACTCTACCCTAGCATGGTTCCAAAGCTACCTCACCAAATGCCAACACGCTGTTAGATGGTAACAAGACCCATCATCCCTACTGTTAACGTAGGAGTCTCACAGGGTTCCATACTAGGACCCCTACTCTTCAATACATTTACTAACCAACTGCACAAATCCACCCCTCTCGCCTCAGTCATGCAATACGCAGATGACTCTACCCTCATATGCAATGCATCCTCCCTCACACAGCTGGAGGATATCACACAACAATCCTTCTCAGAAGTGGAATCCTGGCTGGAAAAAGCAAACCTTATACTTAACCCAAACAAGACCACGCTGATGCTCTTTCTCCCCACTAAAAAATCAACCAACCCCCGAATCTCTTTCCACATACAGTGACTTCACAAACCAAACTCTTAGGCGTTACAACTAATGACAAACTAAAATTCGACTTACACCTTTCCCAAGCTATTAAAAAACACACATCAAACTAGGCTCTCTCTACCGCATTAAACCATTCCTTACTAACCAATCTAGACAAGACATCACCAGAACTCACCTCCTATCCACTCTATTCTATGCTTCTCCCATCTTCACCAACCTTAGCAAAACCAACCTTGCCAAACTCAAATCCTGCTACAACAAAATATCCAAGTTTGCTACAAACTCCCCACACAGATCCCACCACTGCTCCTCACTACAGCAATTAAAATGGTTAGAACTCCCTCAACATTTAACCTATGCCCAACTCACTGTCACCCATCCCCTAGTGTACCAACCACAAAGAACCCCAGCCTTACAGCAAATAGTCCAACCATATACCAACACTCGACAATTCTGATCCACACACAAAACACTCCTACAAGTCTCCAAAAACACAAATAAAGCTGGGGACACCCTTTACTCCCACTATATTTCCAAAACCTGGAACACAACTCCCCAACATACTCTAAACATTACAAACCCAACCCAATTAAAAAAACAGCTAAAAGACCACATTTATAGAAAGTGTACCTGCTCCTGCACTAGCCTAGGCTAATGGCAACCAGTCTTCCCTAAATGTATTCCTTATGGGAACATTTACCAACTGAGAACCTCCACCATTATACCAAGCTATTCTCAAGACTTCAAATCTTCTCTTCTTCCCTCTCTCAATTATACTAACAGGACTAACACATCTAAACACATATTCCAACCTCAAATCTTCTATTTCTCCCCTTTTTTATCTACACTAACAAAACTAGCAGAGCTAAACCTACTATCAGTATCTAACATTCTCAAAATTATCTATCAAGATTTCTACTGTAAATATTACAAGATGATCCCACTCTGTTGTAAAATACTAACTACCTGCAAAACAGGATACTTTGTGGACTGGGCTTACCACATTAAGTTGGTTTATATTTTTGTTCTAGTTATACATGCTGTGTACATGTATTTTTCATGCCTTGCCGCATTCAGTTAGTATATATTTTTGTTCTAGTGATTTTTCGTGTACTTGTGATAAAATGTATATGTATATGTTATACATCTCTGGAGCTGTTCTCCCTGGGCCTCTGCTGAAAATGGACTTGCACCTAGTCGGACTACCTGGTAAACAAATGTAAAATAAATAAAATAAATAAATAAAAATATCTTGGCACAGACAGCAAATCAGTCTGGGGAAAAAATGCATGGGAAATCCTGGTGAAGAGCTGAAAAAATCAGAACTTAAATAGCAGAAAATGGGATGATTTTACACTATTCACAGTCGTCCTGTAGCTACAGCCCGTACATGGAATAATTTTAAATCCTTTCAGTTGGAAGACAGGATGCAATTAAAGACACACATATGTGAACATCTGGGGTGTTGAGGTAAGCCAAAACAGAAAAGCCATGAACTGGTAATACCTAGCCCTTACAACTAAAAGCAGAAACCACACCGTTTTACAATGCATATGTCAAGGACTCTACAAGGTACAAAGGACAATGGTTCAGTGATATTTTCAATAAAGACCATTCAGTAAATGGAAATAAATGTCTCTTGAAATAATTAAGTAAGAGGTGGACAAAATGGAAATTTATGCACAAATTGTATAACTGATGTTATCAGCAGTTCTGGGTTAGTCTGTCTGTCAGTATTAGTGAAGAGTCCATCCAAATAAAAATATAAGCTGATAAATTAATAGGGGGAGAGGGATACTTGGAATACACATCCCACAGAATAAGTGGAGATAAAGGAAGGACTGGAAGACAGACAACAATCATAACAGAGAGGAGTAACACAAAGAAGGATAAGGATGGTAGAGCAATGCACACAGGCCCTGGAGAAAGTAAAAGGGGTTGAAGGGGAAACAAATGAAATGGCTGAAATAGATGAAAGCCTCATTGGAGTGGATAACGAATGATCATGGGAAACAGGAAACAGCCTGAAATCTGGGGCAGAACATCATGCACTGGAGGATTACATATTACACTCCAAGGGAAGAGGTCTAAGCACAGGCCTTAGCCAAGGGGTGGTAAATGCAGCTCAGAAGGAGAACCTAGGAGATAGAATCCAGCCAGTTAAGGTGGATGGCAGGAGGGTTAGGGAAGAGGCTTGAGGGAGAAGGAAATAAAAAGAACTGGATCAGCACAGTAACATGGAAGGGGAAGGGGTGGCGGTTAGCCAATCCTTCTAAGAGAAAACAAATGCATGCAACCCTAGGCAGGATTAAAGTGGACAAATTCCTACTCAAGGAAACAAAGATGAAGGTAAGAGAGGGAGAAAAAAGCCTGAACTAAGAATACCTAAAGGGGAATGGGATAAAAAAAAAACACGTTGAAAAAGAGTAGCAGTAATACTTTTTAAACACGAGTTGCTGGTAGTGGACAGAGAAGGTATGAACAAGAGAGACTGATAATCTAGCAAGCAAAGATAACAGAAGCCTGATGGGCAACAGGAAACTGATCTGTCCCCATATAAATATGAAGACAACTTCAACAGATTTGTTAAAATATGGAAGCAAGATATATAACAATAAGTATCCTATTTTCTTGCTTATTTTTACTAGTCATTGCTTATTCTTACCATTTATTGCACTTGCTATTGTCTGCTGCCTACTTTTTACTGTATTTTATTGCTATAAACCAATCTGCACTGTGGTACTCAATTACCTGCCTTACTGGGCCTGCTAAATCACTTATGTTACTGCCTCACTCTTTGTAAAGCTTTTTTTAGCTAGTTTCATGGTGTGAAAGGTATTAACTGGAAATTTTCTCCATTTGTTAAGCATGTTAGCTTGTTCTGATTTTCCTGGAAAGGAGTGTATCATATAACTGATTTGTCTGCAGTTAAAATAATTCTCTAGAGTCTCCTTGCTCCTTTTTCTGTTTACAACTTTCATTTACTGTCTCACTGCTACTGCTCTTTTTATGCTGTGATAAACATTTCTATAGTGTTTTCTGCCTAAAATAGTGTAGCTAGTAACGGTAGCATAGTTTTCCCACCATCCCTCCCTATTGTTGTCTTGTTCTTAAACTTGGTGGCTTTGCAGTTGACCATCCCTACTGTAAATTTGATCTGAGACACTCCTCCCAATCCAGTCTCATTAGCTCATTCTACCTAATATGGAGAGAACATTTCGGAAGGCCAACCCCTTAGCTTCTTAACATTAAATTATCTTCTGTTCCTCCTTTCTCCTTTACTTAAAAAAAACTTTATAAAGCTGCTTTTACAGCATTTCTGTTTCCTCCTTCTACTCTATTACTTCATCTTACTTTTTCTGATGCTTGTTCTTTGATGTGTTCAATTTCATATTTTCTGCTGCATTTTACTGCTTTGTTTCTAACCTGTTTAAATTGTGTTATTCTAAGCCTCTTAGTTTTGGTTTAAGCACTTGGGCTTTAGGCCTACCACTTAGCTCTCCCTGACTCTTTCCCTCAGATTCTGACAAATATGGATGGACAGTTTCCTACGGTTTCTCCTGCCAGCCTGGTTGATATGGGCATCCTGAGACACTGTAGCAACTGCCTCATGTACACGGACAACCATCTACTACCACCTAAGAACACAATTTGTGAGAGATGCAATTACATTAAGAACCTACAGTCTATGCTCTCTTCCTCACAAGCTAGTATATCTGGCACTGAGAAGGTTGTCAACACCACCCACAACACACACCCACATATGCAGAGTTCCTCAACAAAAACAAATCCAAACAAAGGAGACCACAAATGCAAAAACACAAGCAAACTCCACAACCCTCCACACCACATGACACGCATAGTCCACACACCTGTCTCTCACGACCACTAAGGCCTAACCATAAACCCAACATATTAGTCATAGGAGACTCCATTGTGAGACACACAGATGTACCTCTCACCAGGCTGGGTAAAAGAGAAAGTCACTGTTAGTTGCTTGCCAGGTGCCAGACTCCATCATATCACACACGCACTCAAGTCTCTCAACTACAGGTATTGTTATGACTCTGTCATAGTCCATGTTGACATGAACAACTTAAGACATAACTCCCTGGACTACATGAAGAGAGACGTGATTGAGCTCACTGAATATGTGTCCCAGGCAGGTATGTTCCTAGTCTTAAGCAGCATTCTACCGTCACCCAGAATGATGCCTCAATACAAACAGAAAATGATTAACTTTAGCAACTGACTTAGTTTCTGGTGTAATTCCAGGGGGGATCAAGTACCTGACAGCCTGGGAAGATATGATCAACAGACCACAATGCTTTGCTAGAGATGGCCTGCATCTCTCACTTGGGGTTCAGACTTCTGCCAAAGGCCCTTGCTTCCCCCATAGTGCCTTTTTCAGGAAAAGTCATGAGGTCGATACTATCAACATTTCAACAAAACCCAAATTAAAGGTCTTGCTGCTAAATGCTAGGAGTCGAAACATGAAACTGCACTCATTGCAAGCATTCTTAACCCTGGAAGATGCTGACACTTGTGCAGTCACATAAACCTGGTTCAAAGCTGCGAAGAACACCCCAGCCTTACCTGGTTACTCATCCTATCATACATTCATATCCCAAACTGTGAGCAGCAAAGCCAAAGGAGGTGGAGTTTCAATATATATCAATGACACACACACCTCCAGGCTGATGAAACTGTGACACACAGAAGACACTCCAGGTCCAGTTAACTGTTGACAAAACCCCTATTCAAATCATAGCTAGCTACAGGCTCCCAAATTTGCCTCAAGATGCCCACTCCACCTATCTGGACCTCTTTGAATCTATCAAGATTCAACCATTTACCATGATCCTGGGTGACTAACTACCCAGCCATAGACTGGAAAAACTACTTATGCCAGAACACAAATGTCCAAAGATTCCTCGATTTTATCAATGCAAATGCCTTGGAACAGCTAGTCGATACCCCCACATGAGGTGGTAATATCTTGAACCTGGTATTAACCAACATGAGTAACCACTGCAGCACCCCTACAGCATCATCTTCACTGGAAAGATCAGACCATAAAGCAGTCACTATCGAAGTCACCATTTCCCCTGACCCCCCCCCAGCTATAGTCAAACAATAAAACTTCTGCAAAGCTGATTACAATCTCCTGAAGGATGGTATAAACAGCTTCACAGCCTCCTCCCCCTCTGCAAAAAATGGCACCAATGTCCAAATCTACACCAAAGTACTGTACAAGCATTTATATAGATGCATAGAGTCAGGAATACCCAACAGGAAAAAATCATCCTCCGCAGGGAAGAGTAAACCTGTCTGGTGGACATCTGCAATAAATAAACTACATAACAAAAGGAAAAAAATGCTGTCCTGGACTAAGAAGGAGCAGATGCTCAATTGGAAGCAATCTCGCCTTAGCCTGAATAAGCAAATAAGAGCACTAGTGAAATCCTCTAAAGCCAACTTCAAGTCCAAATTGGCCACATCTACTAGAGACAGTCATAACGCCTTCTTCAGATATGTCTGCAGTCTCAAAGGAAGCACCCAGATCTGTTCAGAACTGGTGGTCAAGGACTACACAAACACT
The DNA here is from genome assembly GCF_019279795.1 of Protopterus annectens. NCBI lineage: Eukaryota > Metazoa > Chordata > Ceratodontiformes > Protopteridae > Protopterus > Protopterus annectens. The sequence goes on from NC_056727.1 coordinate 503,036,816, forward strand.
GTAGATAAAGCCAACCTGGCTGACAGATTCAGCAAAAACTTCACCCCTCTGTCTGCCATCAGTAAATCAGGACATCCCCAGTACCTGCCCCCTTCTCCTTTATCTCTAGGGAACAGGTCATCATCTCAAAGGCAAAAAATACAACCTCCATGGAACCCGATAACATACCTGGCTGCATCCTACATGAACTTGCAAGCACCATTAGGCACCCTATTCAACCAAAACCTGAGTACTGGCTTTGTCCTAGCCAAGTGCAGGACAGCCACTGTCATCCCTTTACACAAAGGTGGAGTCTCCACTGATCCAGGAAATTATAGACCCATCAGCTTAACTAGCCTGATTTGCAAGGCCATGGAATGGATTATCATGGACCTCACTAACAGGGACATTGGCAACCTCCAAACACTCAACCCCACAAAGTTTGGTTTGGTTAAGGAGAGCAACCTCAAAAACAAACCTCCTGCACGAGGACTATTGCACGGCTCCAAAATCAAAATGCATCCAAGAAAACATGTTGAGCCAGCAAACTGTAACCTAGAAAAAATGTTATTAATTATAAGAGCAGTGTACACTGATGAAGGCTGTGTCTTTTACCAGCCGAAACCGGTCTGGTTACTTGTTTTTATGCTCTTATAATTAATAAAATTTTTTCCAGGTTACAGTTTGCTGGCTCAACGTGTTTTCTTGTTTGTTAAGAGGAGGTCATGTCTGTTAAATCTGGTTGACTTCTTTGAGACAGTCACCAAAGCCATGGACGAGGGGAAGATGGTGCACACCACCTATGTTGACCTGGCCAAAGCCTTCGACACTATTCCTGACTCAGGCATAATAGATAAACTCTCTCAACTAGGCATTAATCCATATGTTTACCAGATAGGTAGCAAACTTGCTCACTGAACTGTAGTTTTATTGGCCACTAGGGGTCATTTCCATAACTCCTTCATTTGTCCTCAGAGGAGTGGTTTAAGGCAGTAACTTGTAGTTTATTGGCCATTTTGGGTCATTTCCTGTCTTTTCCAGCCCCCTGCTATAAAAAGCTTGCTTTTAAGATTTAGCCGATAAGCCTTTGTTGCTACTGTGCACTACTAGGGCAGCAGCAGCAGACTATTCTCTATCTCCTCCCACAAAACACAAATACATGCGAGAGATGCAACTATACTGAGGCCTGAGAGAGGCTGAAGCCTCTCAACATAAGACTGCAAACCAAGACCAGGAGGGACAGGTTACACACACACACACACACCAGACCCCATTACATATAGTACAACAACAACAAAACATACAACACACACACACACAGGCCGGAGGCTCTGACCAAAATCTACCAAAAACCAAAGCAGCCACCAAAGAACAAGCCACCACCACCCACACCCACACCTACAACACCACACAACACACACAGAGACAGTCAAAGTCACAGTCAGTCACAGCCCCAAACAACCAAAGACACACACACCAGACACACTGTGACTTGGTGACTCCATATAGACAGACACACAGACGCCCGAGCGAGAAGGTCAGAGAAGGTCATAGTAAGCCTGTGACTACATGAAAAGAGACATTGAGGAGCTCCTGATTATGTAGCCCAGGGCAGGTATGACCCCTGACCTTGAGCAGTATCCTACCTTCATATAGAATGAATACACAATACAGAGATATAAGATGATCAGCTTTAACAATTGGCAAACACTGGGTGTCATTCTTCAGGGGGGATCCTGTGTGTCTCTCTGCCTGGGCACATGCTGCTGTTGCAGGCTGCCTATGGCTTGCACCTGTCACCCTGGGATTGGATATTGGGGGCAAAGGCTGCCACCCCCCCCCATGCCTTTTTAGACAGGGGCCAATTCTAAACTAACCACCATTCTACTAGAACACACAAAAAAAAAAAAAAGGGTAATGCTGCTGCATGCTGCCAAAAGTCTAAATCTCAAAATCTCACTTTCGGCAGGCTTCTCTCAGTATGGAGAACATCATGTCTGTGCTGTGACAGAAGCTCCTGAGTTTACCTCATATCATGCGTTCCCGCCCCAAAAACAACAATACCAAGAAAGGGAGGGGGTATCCATTCAATCAGGACACCCACACCACACCTGAGACTGGTGGGCACGCATCATGCATCCAACCATCCACATGCAACAAACAAGACTGTGCTGACTGCTGTGTGCAAAGCGAAAACACTAGAGGGGATAAATGTATCAAAAAAACACATCATACTAGAGGACTTCTCCTACTCTATAATATAGAAAACTACATCAAGCCCAAACACCCTAGCCCAAAGTCCTGGAATTCATATAATTCAAAACTCAACAACTAGTCACTATCCACACACCACAAGAGAGATAATAACATACTGATCAACACGGAGGTGTACCCCTACTGGGTGAGATCAGACCACAAACTAATCTCGCTGGAGGTCCCTCATCCCCCCCCCCACCTGAAATAAAAGACCACAGTAAGAAACTTCTCAAAAAGCACTTCACACACTTCTAAAGACTAGTGTGGTCTCGAGCCTGGCAGAAACAGGAAACAAACCCTAAGCAGCTGAATCACTTACAAATGCCTTCTACTCAGCACCTGCAGGATGCATGGATAAGGCAATCCCAAAAAAAAAAAAAAACTAGACCAAACAAAAAAAGAAGCGCGTCTAGGACCGGGACCCCAGCCATAAAACAACTCAACAACAAAGAGGAGGCAGAAGATAGAAAGAAACTTTAAAAAATAAAACATATCTGACCACTTGATCACTAAAAGTAAAATCTCAAGCTCTCATCTCAAATTGAAAAAGCAAAGAATGAGAAAAGACTCTAAAGACTCAAAAATAAGGCCTTCTTTAGCTATGTTAGAAACCTAGGAGAAACTCCCAGATATGCCCCAGGCTCAAGAGCTAGATCAAAATGATGTGAAGATTACTGATCCTGCCAACATTGCCAACATACTGGCTGACAGGTTCAGTCTCAACCCAAAAGCCAGAAGGAGAACCAAAAGATTGCAGCCCCAAACAAATCAACTCCCCCAAGCAGCGAGAACCCTCCTCTCCAAAAAACAGCATCCAACAAACCTGATGGGATGGTGACCCTGTGCTGTCCCCGTGCAATGAGAAATTAATGAAAGCAATTACAGAGTTAGGACAGCTAGGACAACAAAGTCTTACCTCTGTATCGTACATCTCTGGGAGTGGTGCACTACCACTGTGTACCACTTCCGTGGTGCCTCCCTGATGCTTCCAATTCTTAAATTAATGCCCATTAGCATGACAAGCCTGATCTGCTAGAGGATCATAATGGATTAATAATCATAATTTGGAACATAGGGAAAGCTTTTTCTCACTAAGTTTGTCTTTGTCAAACTTGGTTGCATGCCTTTTTTTTGAAAGTTGGTTTTTTAATTGTAAAAGCAAGCCATTGATGAGGACCAGCATGCCATAGTTGGGGAAAAGGCAGTCCATACTAAGGCCCCCATAATAAAACACCTCCTTCAATATGAAAACTTCACAGTCACATTATAAAACCATCAAGCTTAAATGTCAAACAAAACTGGCTGAGTGACAGAACCCACAGAGTCAGAGTTGCTGCCTGTCACAACTGGTGTCCCACAGGTACAAGTGGTGTCCCCAGCCACAGTTGCCTGCCCACATGCTGTCAGCATAAGCAGTCTTGGGATGGTTATGCAAGCAAGCACAGGAGTATCAAAAGTCGCAAAGGAGGGTTTTGCGGGACAAAGGACTACATGACGCACAAAAATAATACAGAAGTAGATAACAATCAACAGATAAGAAACACGGATAACTGGCCAGAGAAAAGTTAAAAGCAAAATTGTAATATAAAAGGGAAAAACAAAAAAACCATAGCTTCATACCCTAAATACCAAAAGGTTACCCCAAGAAGAAGTTATCAGGAGGTGGCCAGACAGCACAGCAGTTACCTGTATGTAGTGACCTGAGTTGTCTGTAGTCTGTCATTCATTAAGCACTAGTTCACAGGGCCCACCTTATCATGAGATTCCTTCTCATATCATGAAAGGGTCATAGATCAAGACTGGCATCAGGTCACACAATGCATCATTACTTCATCACCGTATTCGGTATGTATCCCCATTGCAATGTATCTGAAGCTGGAGAAGACGAGCTTTGCAACAGATAAAGAGGCCTAACCAAAAATTGGCAGGGATTACCTCAGTGTCACTGCTTCGACAGAGGCACAGCAAAATAATGGGTATAGTTCCCCATACTAAAGGGGCGTAGCTAAGCCTAAAGCGCTAGGCTAGGCTTGTAAATGCCTCGGGCAGTAGCTGATAGAAACCACCTAATCAAACTAGGGGAAGCTACCTCAAGCAGTAGACCCGTAAAGAGCAGTGTACCCCAGGGATCGGTCTTTAGGTCTCTGTTATTCGGGATATATTTCTCTAAGGTGCAGGCCGATACCAGTGGGCTATGGCTGACTAGGTTTGCAGATAACTGCAAGCGGGGCATGGCCATCAATTCCCCAAGTGATGTGGACATCCTCCAAGAGGGTCCCACCCAAACAAATGACTGGTGCCAGAAACATGGCCTCAAGTTGAATGCCAAAAAAATGCATCATCATCTCCTTTGGGGAGAGTGACGTCCCCACATATTATCACATTAGTAATGCCCTACACACACAGTTGTGAGGGATTGGGGCACCCAGATGGATAGCAACCTGACTTCTGACCACCATGTTGCTTCTGCTGTACAGAAAGCTTTCTACATGGCCCACTTCTTAAATAAGGATATCTCATTCAGGGACAAGGAGGTCATAACATCGCTGTATTCTTCCCTTATAAGGCCAGTTATTGAGTACAATGCCCCCTTTGGCATGTACCTTGTAAAGCACATGCAGCAGCTGGAGAGACCACAGAGGTTACTCACCAGGAGAATCCAAGGCCTCAAACATCTACCCTACACAGCTAGGCTAAAAGCCCTGTCCCTCTACTCAGTTTCATACAGACTCCTCACAGGTAACCTTTGTCTGGCATACAAAGCGATCCCAGACCCCACCATGATGGGACTGCTGAATATCCTCAAGTCAAGCTGCATTCGAGTAACTCGCATGCACAACCTCAACCTGGTCTGTGACATCAATAGGACTTGCTGGCGGGACAGATTTGTGTCCCAGAGACTTCCCATCTATGGAATAGACTCCCTCTCTACTTAAAGTACCTCATTATCCCTTTTTAAGCGCAACATGGATAACTGAATTTGAAACAAAAAATACACCCCAGGGATTCCACCTGTGTCCCTGCTGCACAGGGGCTTCGGGTGCTGACGTGTCTAAACATGGGCTAAACTCTTGGCTAGGTTTATAAGGGCCCCGGAGCCAATAGCCTAGTAACTTCCTATGATCTTATTTAAGAGGATGGAATATAAGCTGAAAATTAAATAGGCTCTAAAAAGAGAACACAGGGGAGAGGCAGGGAAAAGAAATCTGTACAGACATCCACTTAGAAACTGCTTAGTGCATTCTAGCTGGCTTGATAGAATACTGGGAAAAGGAGGCTTGGTGCAGAGAGTAGAAAGTACAGCGATACAAAAAAGGCAGATTTCAGACCATGCAGCCATAGCATAGAAGGTGAAATTGGAAGAAGGAATACAGATGCATAAAGGGTGGCATGGGAAAACTGCTGCACTGGGCTAATGCTGTGAGTTGCAGATCTTACAGTATAGATTTCAGACCCACTGTGCCCTCATTTGCCTACTGTGTTACATTGAGCAGGTCACTTAAACCAGACAATGAAAAAGGTCTGTGTATCCAGTGGGCAAACATGGTTAACAGAGGAGTATTATAGTTATCTGTATTATTAAGGAACAGGAAGAGAGGTAAATAGATGCAGAATACAACAGAAAAAGAAATAAGAGAAAATAAGATGGATATTGAAGTTGTGGAATATAGGTGGAATAGTGTGACGGTAACAGTCAGGGAGGGAAATAACAGAAGGAAGGGAGAGGATGGACAAAGCCAGAGGAAAATCCAGAATGAGATTTGGAAGAGTAAAGAGGATAAGGAAAAACTAATACTGAAACAAATGTCAATAAGAACTGACTTAGAGGTCAAGATCTTGAGAACCACACAAGTTAAACAGTGGCACTGTCAAGATTATTGGTGGGTGACAGAAGATACGGCATGATGACACAGGCAGCAAAAAAAAAAAAAAAAATACAAGGATACAAGGCCAAACATGATGGTAGAGAATTAATGGGACAGAACAGGAAGGATGGATATATCATATCAGAAATAAATACCATAAAATTGTTTAACTTAATGCATGCAGTTTCACTAATAAATGGACCAGTCTAGAAACATGGCTGTACAGTTGTGCAACAATGCCTATCATGACAGTAGATGTCAAAATAATCACTGATGCAGTAGCTTTATCTATATGGGTTATATCGTCCCAACGATATACCTGCTGGCCAGCTTCCAAGTTTTAGGGCACTTTCCATCTGCCCAAACTGTCTGCCAACTTGAACTGAACTGACCTAAAGATATGTTTGAGTGCTAAGCCCTTCAGAGCTTTCCTACCAACACAGAGAGGGAGGCTGAGCCAGAAAGGACATTTCTACAAAGAGCAAAAAATAAATAAATAAATAACTACATCATTGCATAAACACACACACATACACACAAAAAAAAAACGGCTACTGCAGCACTGATCAAACAAATAACTGTACTAGATTCATTGTACCGATCACTGCTGCAATAGCCTTAGCTATATGGGTAGATTACCCTAGCTTATTACATTTGGGATGTGGAAGGGGAATAGCCCAACAGCCCCTGGAGAATGATCTTTGCAAAGCCTGATCTAAGCCTAGAGAATGAATCAAGCTTATAATGCTTTGTAAAAGTATGTACAGAGGACAAGTTGCAGCTTATACAACACTTGCAGAATTCAACCCTTTCCAAAAAGCCATAGATAAAGCTAAGCCCCTGGTAGAGTGGGCCTTGACCCTGCCTGGAATAGTTTTATTGTTGTGAGTATAACAAATGGTAATAGCATTAGACAACTATTTGGAAATACAAAAACAAAAAAAAAAGAATGGTCCAACTAACACGGTCAAATCCAGATTAAAAGGTAACAATGTTACCTCCCCTCTTATTCTTCTTCACCAGCTGTAAAAACAAAAATGAAAAAGTGTGTCCTGGATTCACAGAAACATGTTTCATAAGCACATTCTTTATGCTTTTAAGCCGGATATCACTCATATGGTTCAAGAACATTGTTCATAGTACTGAACTGGCTGAGATGAAGTGGATGGCGAGGCTACAAGTGGATAATACTCCTGCGCTTGATGGGACTGTACCTTTAAAACCTGCATTATGCTCACATCATCTGTTTCACTGATATACTCCTTGTATTTTCTGATTGGACAGTTTTATTGAATGGAATGCGTTTCTGTTTAAAGGGTTATTTTATAGCTAGTGATTTTAGATCTGAAGAAGAGCTCAATGCTTGAAAACACTTATCTATTTTATTTTATTAAATGTTTTGTGCGCTTTTAAACTAGATTTGGCCATATTAGTTGGACTGTTCTTTTTTCTTGGTTTTGTGTTTCTTGTTTGGGACCAACTTTTTGCTGTGGTTTGTTTATTAACCATTTGGAAATAGTCTGTTTTGATACCTTCACAAAAAATGAACAATTGATCCAAAGATCTGAAAGATTTAATTCTGGCAAGATGGTACCAGAGTTGTCAGTAGACATTACAGGTATGGTGTACCCTTTCACCTTCATATTTGGGTTCAGGAAAGAAAATGGGGAGATGGATAGTCTGGCTTTAAGTAAACTCCGATACCACTCTGGGCATAAAAGAAGGATTAGTTCTCAAAGAAATGCAGTCCTTGTGAAAAATGAGAGGTGGACTCACCATAAGAGCTTGCAGCTCGGATACTCTTCTTGCAGAGGTCAGATCAGTAAAACTGTTTTCCCTGTTAAGAACTTCAAATCAGCCAGGTTAGCTGGTTCAAATGAAGCAAGCTTTAGCTTCTCTAACACAAAATTAAGATCCCGAAGAGAAGCCACAGGTCCTCTTGGAGGCCTCTTAAGCAAAATCACTTTCAAAAACATTTTGATGGCCTTTCAAAGATGGATGCATACTGATAAACAGCTTAATTTCAGCTCTCCCAGTGTGAAAAAAAGAAACTGATAGACAAGGGCCAGTAATTCTGCCTGTTTTGGTAAAATTAATTTACTGACTACTAAGTAACACTACTTGAATGCCAGAAAAGAAGAAACTTAAGACAGCTTGAAAAAAAATCAACTAAAAAATGTGAAAAGAAAACAATGACTAGGAAGCATCTTGCTGCTTTTCAACAAAAAATAATTCAAGGTCCAAATTTGGTGTAATTGATGGCTTCCAGTAATTTAGAGGAATAAAATAAGTCAAATGTGCTCAGAGCTGATTAAAATAAATGAAACACTGAAGGCATATCTCAACTCAAATAACAAAAAGCTGAAAAAATGCAATACACTTTTAACAGCTATTCAGATGAAGTGATAAAACTGCAAAAATCAGAGGTTAAAATGAAGAAAAGGCTGAATGAGTGTTAAATTGCTCAAGAAGAGCTGTTTCAAAAAAAATGGTAGAGTTAGAAGATAACAGCCAAGACCTGTATCAGTAAAGATGCAATCATACCAGCAGAAAGAATTGATCCCAGCAAAAGTATGGCAGAAGGGCAAAATATTAAAAAAGGGAGACAGTAGAGTGTTTGTGGAAAATTATTATTCACTGTACATCAGACAGAAGAGAAGCAAATGTATCCAAGCAATCAGGGAATGTTAAGAAACAGCTGTGAGATTCAATGCACTGTATCCAGCTGTCTTCAGAATATGTTTTTCCTGGAGGATCAAAGTCATTTTTTTGATGCAGAACAGGCCAAGGAGGAAACAAAAAGTGAGCCATCAAACAAAAGGGGACTCTGCTTCTCGTTCTTCAAATAAATCTCATAGAGACTTTGCCAGTGAAACCTCTTCCAATGTTCCAAAGTCAAATAAGCGCTTGAGAGATGGAAAAAAAAGCACAGGAGGTGACTAGAAGAATCAGGAATATCTTGGCCATGAACCAGAGTCTGCTGTTGGGAGATAGATATAATCAGGAAGAAGACCAGCGATATTGAAATTAGTGAATACATTGGGGACTATAAAGCATCAATCACATTTGTGAAATATGGCCTTGCAAGAAAAAGTGGCTAAGAAAGACTAGACTTTTGCTGACTTTGTTAAACTTGTTGGAGCAATGTAAAGCATATACTCTACTTTATATTATAAATGTTTAGAAGGACATTAAAGGAAAAAAGAAGTAACTGTAAGTAAGTCAGTTTTTGTTCTTATTAGTATTTATATAAAACATTTCACGATATAAATGTGTTATATTGAAAGGCAGTTTTGTATACTGTTCAGTCAGGCGTACTTTAAATTGAGTAGGGGGGACTGTTTTCAGTGACTGCTGTAGGTGTTGAATACACTGAAGTAAGAAAGTACTTCTTAGTTGTAAGAAATATAGGCTTTTCATTATAACAGGCGAAGAAAGACTATACATAATCAAGTTTAAGTTAATATGCTTTGATCCTGGGCTGCTGGATTGGGAAGGGGGGGTGCAGTAAGGTGCAAAAGTGCAAAGATTATATTATATGTAAAATTAGAATAATAATTCCTTTTGTGTTTACAAGGGTGAATGTCTATGTTAATGTGCTTGAATTAAGCTATAAACAAGTGTTTTTTGTATGCAAACAGGACTGAAAAGACAAAATGATGAAAGCCATGAAAAACACTAAGTTTCTTGCATCTGTATTTGCAAATATATTAGCTAGTTTTTTTTTTTTTTACATTTGCAAATCTCAGTTGGAGATGAGCAGTCTGCAGCTGGAGGCATCTGGTCAGGGGAACTCGAAGTGAAATTTAGAAAGACACTTCATGCATCTGGAAAGTTCTTAGCTGTTTTTTTTTTTTCTCATTGCTGACTACTTTTTCATGGAGACAAGCTGTCTATAGGTGCAAGAAATTAATTGTGAGAGTTCTGCACATTCTTTGTGAAATGAAATGCAACATTTAAATGTGCAATGGCAAGAATTTCAGTGAAAAATAAAGGTTGACATTATGGGATGTAAATAAGAGATGTAATAACAAAAGTAATAGCATTAGACAACTATTTGGAAATACAAAAACAAAAAAAAGAATGGTCCAACTAACATGGTCAAATCCAGATTAAAAGGTAACAATGTCACCTCCCAGTGTACTTCAGTGTACTTCCTTCCAGCAGTAATACTACTTCACAGTATTTAACAGAAAGGTGCAAAACATAGTTTTATTTACAAACACCCAGTGCATTTTTTTCTTAGGGCTAAAAGTTAATGTTTTCTGAAAGCATACAATCTGCTTTTCACATCTGGGTGAGAAATGGAGAGAACAGACATCAATCAGTGTATGTGGGAACAGCCTGTAAAATGTGTTTTAGTATGGGTAACCTTAATTTTAGATTCAGTTATGTCCATGCTATTGATTTGGGACAATTGTTCCTATCTAAAAGGTTAAACTTCATTTAATGAAAATGTACACAGTTTTATGTGTTTGTTCTAAGTTAATAGGGCATGGTGTATTCTGAAAATGTACTTTTTATCAGGGTTTTCATCAAAGCAATGTCTTGAAAGTGTTAAAAAGGTTCAAAAAGAGATGAGAAGAAACAACCTTGTAAAATATCAGCATGCCAAAAAATAGGACAAAAGGTGGAAACACACTCAAATTGTCTTGTATAATAGGGACAAGAGCTTTTTACCATAATAGTTTCATAGGTTAGTACTAGGCTAACTGCCCTTGCGAGCCATTGTAAGACTAGCCAATTATCCCTTGTGAGACTCAAACCCTGCACCTTGTGTTTGTAAGGCAAACACCTTAACCATTAGGCCAACCTCCCAACTATTCAATCCATATTATCTCAGAACAAAATGACCTTACTGGTATAGACAAATAGGAAAGAGTACTGAATCATATTAAGAAATTCATAGTGCAAATAATTCTGCAGGAGACATTTGAAAAGAAATTAGCTTGTGAATCTAACAAAGAAAGGACTTAATGATGGCTATTTAGTAGGATATCAGGGACAAAGGAAAAGGGGAGTAATAATACTGATACTAGAGTGGTTCCAATAATATCAGAAGAGGAAAAAGACAATAATGGTAGATTTGTGGAAGTATGGGGCTATTAGCAAGGGGATAAAAACTGCTATTACACAGGCCGAGAACATTTTGGAAGACAATCAGCTTTCAGCAAGAAATATTACTTACAGGTGGGGACTAGAACTTGATTTGCAATAGTGAGGATGTATCAGAGGGACATAGAAAGGAAATGTAACAAAAAATGATAGATTTCTGAGGACTTCCAAGATGGCTGCTTATTGAGTAACAGCTTAATTTTAGCTCTCCCAGTGTGAAAAACAGAAACTCAGCAGGGAAGGCCAGTGGAGTTGTATTTTGGGGTAAATTTCAATAACTGTCTATTAAGTGCACTGCCTGGATGCCAGGAAAAAGGAAATAAAGAGGACTTGAAAGAAAATCAGCTACAAAAGGTGAGGAAAAACACTGACTGGGAAAAGTACTGCAGCTGTTCAGCAAAAGACAGTGCAAGCTCCAGACATGACGTCCAGTAACCTAAAGGAAAGTACAAGACAACTGCATACAGACCTGGGTAAAATAAGCGAAACACTGATGGAGTATATCAACTCAAATGCAAAAGGCTGGAAATATGGAAGAAGCTTTAAAGAGATATTCAGATGAGGTGATAAAACTGCAAAAAATCAGAGGTCGATTTGAAGAAAAGGATAGCTGAATATAAGACTGCTCAAAAGGAGAGGTTTCAAAAAAAATACAATTAGAGGAGAGAGTATGTGTGGAAAACCAGAGATTTTTTGCGTACTAGAGAAACTGAAAGGAACAGACTGTATTAATTTTATGAAAGCACAAATACGCAAACTGGACAGGTATTCCACAACAGCTGTTAATTGAAAGGTTACATCATGGGTATGCTCCAAACCTGGCTATGAGAAAGCCACTGAGACCTTTAATAGTAAGGATGCAATCCTACCAGCAGAAGGAGTTGATTCTGACAACATTTTGGCAGAAGGACAAAGTACTAAAAGTGGGAGACAGCAGTGTGTTTGTAGAGAATGATTACTCATTGTATACCGGGCAAAAGAGGAGTAAATTTATTCCACTATTAAGGGAATGCTGAGAAGCAGGTGTGAGATTTAAACTGCTGTACCCAGTTGTCTTCAAAATATTCTTCCCAGGAGGGATACAAATAATTTTTGATGAAGTACATGCTAAGGAGGAAATACAGAAATTTGTCCAAAAAAAAGTGAGCTCTGAAACAGAAAAGAGATTCTGCTTGCTCTTCTGGCAATAAAGACCATAGAGAGACTGTGCCAGTGAAACCTTTTCCAATGTTTCAACAGAAAATGCTTGAGAGAAGGAAAAAAACACAGGAGCTGACTATATATATTGAGAGTACATTGGAAATACAGTAGAGACAGGATTTGGGAGAGGGAGATGAACAGGAATAAAACCAGTAACTTGGAAATTGACAAATGTGGGATTACTAAGCAATAATTATATTTGTGAAACATTACAGAACAAAAAAATCTGGAAATATTGGACTTTTTGGACTTTCTTAAACTTGTAGGGGACTCTAAAGCATATGTCACATTTCATGTCATTAATGCTCAGAAAAATACTTAGCAGAGGGGAAGATGAGGAAGAGTGTTAACTGTAAGTAACAATTTTTTTTAAATAGCACTATTTTTATAGTGCATGATTTTCTTTGCCTTCTATAAATTACAGTTTTGTCAGTTATTTGTAAGTGCAATGGGAATACTAATGTACACATGTGCTCCATTTTTTTTCTCCTTTCTTCCCTTGTTCTCCTTGTTCAGTTTTAAGAAATGTAGGCACTGCAAAGTAAGAAAACAAAAAAAAAAAAAAAAAAAAAAAAGAGAAGAAAAAGAAAAGCCTGGTTAAAAGCACGGCAAATTAAAATTTAGTGTGCTTTTTCTCATTCTTGCGTAGGGGAATGACTAGATTAAGGCCCTGAGCTTGATCTAGTAACAAGTTTTAAGAAAAAGCAAATAAATAAAAAAGAATACTGCATATTATAAGGATTTTTTTCTGGCAAATAAAAGTATGCTTAGTAGTTGTTCTGTATCTGGTCCTCATGTCTCCATGCAGACAATCTGATAAAAAGAAATAGGAGATAATGTTTTCTGAAAGCATTCAAGTGTTTTCCCAGTTGGAAGTGCTAGGTAAGATGATACCAGATAGCACTTAGTAGAAGCACAGGCTGCACCATGCGTCTTAGCATGCATAACCTTTCTTTTAGGTTAACTCAAGTATGTGAGTGTGGCTGTCAGTTTGCAACATTTGTTCCTATTAGGAGGGTGAAACTTCAATATTTGAAGATGTACATAATTTTGTGTGCTATTAAGTTAACAGGTTTTAGGGGGACAGGTTGTATTTCTTTTTGTTTAAGGGCTTTCAATAGAACAAAAATTTTTGTAAGACGTGACGTAGTCTGAAATGGATATGACAAGTAAATATTTAAAAGATCAACCTGCCATACAATGTATGCATGTACCACAAAAGCTAGAACTAAACATTTAACAAAAAATCTGTTATACATAAAATGTGGGAATAATAACTTTTCAATACAATGATCCTTTCCGTAATGACATTAAACTTTAATGGTCTCCCAGATAAATACAAATAAGAAATACTGTGCACATTCAAAATTGCCAAATTATATTAGAGTTTTGTATCTGCATTTTTGCTCAACTTTTTGTTTTGTATACTCCTTGTTGTACTTTTCCCTCTTACTATTACGTATGACCTAGAATATATTGTTCTATATGTTACTGTGAATATATATGTAATATCCTGGAGTTTTTCTCCTCAGGTCTCCACTGAAAATGGGCTTCTAGCTCAGTTGGACCAACCAAGTTAACAAATGTCAAATAAAATAAATAAATATTAAATAAGAACTATATTAAAAATGTAGGGTGCAAACAGCTATGCTACAGGAGACACAATGAACTTGTGAATTTGATAAATGTTTTCAGGAAAGTTATTCACAGGAATACCTAGGACAAAGAAAAGGAGGAATATTTATATTAATTGCAAGAGGAGCTCCAAAAGTGATAGAAGAGGATAAAAAAGATAATAATGGCAGATTTGCAGTACTAAAGGGCTACTGGCAAGGGAAGAGGATTATACTGGCATGTATTTATATTTCACCTAAAACTGCTGTAATAGAGCTTAAGGGGTCTATAGTAGAACAATGAAATGATGAAAGAGCAAACACTCTTCTGTCGACAAGTAAAACCTGAAGTCTGAAAATAACGAAGTTACGGAACAGCGATTTTTTTTTCCCCAGGGAAAATAAACTTTGTTCCAAAAAAAAAAAAAAATATATATATATATATATAAAAATATATATATATATATATAAAGATAAAATAAAGTGGGAGCCTGTGCCCCCCCCAAACCCCCCTACTTAAATATACCAACTCTGAGATCGCACCGCAGTGCAGAAAACAGCAAAGTCCCGAGAACAGCCCAGCAATGTTTTTCCCTGGGGAAAAAAATCGCTGTTCCGTAACTTCGCTGTTTTCAGACTTCAGGTTTTACGTGTTGACAAAAGAGTGACACCACTTCACTCTTCTAATGTAGACCAGAGCTTAAGAACATTCTGGAAGAAATAATCAGCTTTCAGCAAAGAATATTACTTCCAGTTGGGGAATGGAATTTGATTTGTAGCAGTGAAGATGTGCCTGGGGGGCACAGAAGGGAAAATATAATAAAGGAGGATAGACTTTTGAAGAGATTTATGAAAATATTTGGCATGGTAGATGGGATTTCAGTACTAGGAGACTGGAGTGAATTTATATATTGTTCCCCAAGATACAAAAACCGGGCTAGGCTAGACAGAATTTTCATTTCACGGGAACACGTGCAGTTAATTGAAAGTCTTGATACACACCCAATAAATATTTCAGATCATGGGCCAATAATAACTAAAATAAAAACATATGGTAATAAAATAAAAATGAGACACTGTCACTTTCCCATCTATCTGTTGAAAAGAGAGGAATTTAAGGAATGGGTAGTGGAAATTCTTCAGGAGCTATTAGATAAATTTCTTTTGAAAATATAGCTAGGGAGTAGTGTAAAATTAAAGTGGAGTTTAAAAATACGGTGCAAATAAAAGAAAGGGCAATATGGTTAAGATGTAACAAGAATTATTTAGAGGGAAAGACACATATTAAAGTATTGCAGAACAGGTGTAATCTCACAAAACAAGAACAGGAGCAACTATAAAATGCTAAACAGAAAATAAGGGATTGCCTTGATAATATGCATGAATTTATAAATACTACTGTTAAGCAACTGTTTTTTGATAATACCACTAGCGCACAAAAACTTTTAGCACAAAGACTTAGATAACAAATAGCAGAAAGGCCTGTTGCCAAGCTTAAGGAGCCTATAACAAACAAGGAAGATAACAAGAGATCCTGTAGAGGTATTAGAAATATTTTGGAAATTCTATGAAAGTCTGTATAAAGTGGAAAATATGGAAATCAAGAAAAGATACAAATGGAAATGTATATAAAAGAATTAAATATGCCAAGGTTAGAGGAAGATGAGGCTCAATTACTAACAGTTAGGATATGAGGAGATGAGATAAAAATGGAAATGTTTAACCTGCTTACAGGAAAGTCCCCAGGAACAGATGATATTCCTGTGGAAGTTTGGAAGCTAGAAGGGAAAAAAGTGATAAAGATCTGGAAGGTTTTGTTTAACAGCATTTTAAGAGGAGGAGAAGAGTAATCAGATACAGGCTCGGTTTTTACAGCATTTTAAGAGGAGGAGAAGGGTAATCAGATATAGGCCCATTTCAATACCAAACCATGGTTATAAAGTGTTTATGTCTATAATGGATAAAAGAATGGCAAAAGAGATGCCAAAAATTGATAGCTTTGGATCAGTGATTTTGTGGAGGGGAGGCAAACATTTGACAACATTAAGAGAACTTTGATGATCCAGAGGGAAGCAGAATGTAAGAAAATACTACTGCTGTTGGTGGGTCAATTTGACAGAGTAAGGGGGACTTTATGAGCAGGGTTATGAAAGCATTTGTATTCCCTGATAAAATTATAAGGTTGATTAGAAGGATATAAGAGGGAATAAAGGTGAAAATTAAAGTGGGTGGAGTCCTCTCTGATAATTTCTTCTACAGCAGATGAACCAGGCAGGGGTGTCCTTTTTCCCTTTTGTTATTTGCATTATATTTAGAACCATTGGCAAAGAAAATAAGGGACCCAGAAATTCAAGGACACAGCTGTTATGATAGTCAAGAAAACCTGTCTGTTTGCTGATGATACTATTTTATACCTAACATAACCAAATTAAAGTGTTGTAGAACAGACAGTTTCAAATCTTTTTGGGATACAAAATTAATGAAGCTAAAACAAAGGCAATAGCGGTAAATTATGTACCCACAAATGAACTGCTTCAGCAATATCCATATTTATGGGGACATGAGAAATGAAGTATTTAGGAGTATGGATTAAAAATGTTTCCAGTGTGGCAGCTAAGGATATTAGGGGAGAGAATAAACAAAAGATAATACAAAAACTGAGAAATTGGAAGCTCTGTTATATGGATATGCACAATAAGATACAAGCAGTTAAGATGTTTACAGTCCCTTTAGTTTTATACACAGGTCAAGCATATTTTTATCAATCAGAGGAGAAGCTGTGGGCAGCAATTAATAAAGAGTTGAAGGGATTTTATCTGGGGAGGGATGAGGGCAAGAGTCAAGTGGGATAAACTGATCCTCCCAATAGAACAAGGTAGTTTGTGATTACCCGATTTGAAGGAGTATTTCAGAGTTACAATTAAAGGTGGAAAGGGATAATGATGAAATGGGGAGAAGCTCAACAAATAAGGAGATAATGGGATTTTGGATGCAGATCTTTAAAGGGAATAACAATAACCATATAGAATACTACATTCATAAAGTAGCAGAAAGTATTCTTAGAACTAAGCCAACATGGGAATGGAGAAAGGAGATTCTGCCGATACGGATGAATGTAATTAGGGATACAAAAAACAGGCAAGAGGGGCTGGAATTTATTGGAGACAACTGGCAAAGGAATAAAGGTACTGGGAGCAAATAACTAGACAGGGAAAGGTAATGAAGGTGGGAAGATGCCAACAATTTCTTTGGACTGCAGGTTATTGCCTTCTCTAACAAGGACTTGATATCAGAGTATAGGAAAGAGGACGAAACAGGAGGTTCTCAACAAAAGACCAACACTGGTAGAGATTTTAGTAGAATCCAGAACAGAAGTTGCTGTTAAAAAAGGAATAATTAGTAAAGCATATAAAACACTGCATGTTAACTAAAAGAATCAAACAGAGGATGTTAGAAAGGATTGAGAAGATAGATTGGATAAACAATTCATAATAAATGATGGAGGACATATGTATTTCTCCCAAATATGCAAAAAATCTGGAAGATTTAAGTTTTATGCCTGGAAATGTTAACATAAATAATTTTATACCCAAAAGAGACACCAGAGAATTTTTTCTCAGATAGACAGCAAATGTTGGACATGTGATGGAGAAGAAAGAGGTAACTGGGAATATATTTTCTGGGAGTGTTGTGGTGTGTGGGTGCCTGCTGTGTCACTGGAGTGTTATACACGTAATGGTACAGTACATACCTGTGTGCACACAGTTTGGAATGATGTGGTAGTGAGGTGCATTTGTTCACTTGTATCTGTGGGATTTCAATTTTTTCAATTATCCCACCATCAATTGGGAAACCTGATCTAGTCTTAACTCACTAGCTCAAAAGTTCCTTGACTTTGTTAACTGAATTACCCTGAAACAAATTGGTCAAACCCCAACAACAGGAACAAACATACTAAATTTGGTCCTTACTAACATGACAAACAGATGCACTACCACAAGCATCAGACCCTCATTAGTTAAATCTGACCACAAATCAGTTAGTTGCCTTTGAACTGGCACTAACATCAAAACACAAAAAAGGGGACGGTATAAATGCTTTCTAGGTCCCACCCCCGGCTGGAAATACACCCAAGCTTACACTAAAGCCCTGTACAATCACTTTTATAAGTGTATAAACTCAGCTGTTCCAGAGAGAATCAAAGCCAGAATCCCAAGTAAAAACAACCCTGCTGGACATCCAGCATCAACAAGCTTTACAAAAAACACAAAGAGTTGCTGTGTAGGAAAACTAAGGCGAGGCCCCAACAACAGAAAAGCACCATCCTCAGCCTCAATAGGCAAATAAGGCAATGTATCAAATACTCTAAGGGTAACTTTGAGAAAATTTTAGCAACCACAACCAGGGATAACCATAAGGCCTTTTACAGCCACATACAGGACCCAAGCATGTGCTGAACTAGTGACTAACGGTATCACACACACTAATCCCGCACAGATAGCAAACCTACTGGCAGACATAGATGGAGAAAATTTCACTCCTTTATCTCCTCCAAACGTATCACAAACCTTGCCCCCAACTCACCCACCCCCACCCTACATATCCAAAGAGCAGGTCATTAAAGCCCTGTCTAAGGCAAAAATACAGGCTCTATGGGACCAGATAGGATCCCAGGCTGTCTTCTAAACAAACTAAAACATGAACTAGCATCACCATTACTATCCTATTCAATCACAGCCTAACCAGAGGCTATGTTCCGGCAGAATGGAGAAGAGCAACAGTTATTAGCCTCCACAAAGGTGGCTTAGCAACAGACCCAGGGAATTATACACCCATAATCTGACTAGCCTCATCTGTAAGGCTATGAAACTTGTCATCATGGACCTCATAAGTAAAGACTTAGGTGACCTCCAAACCTTGGATCTGACCCAGTTTGGCTTTGTCAAGGGCACATCCTGCCTGTTAAACCTGATGAATTCCTTTGAAAATGTGACCAAGGCCATCAATGAGGACAAATCACTGCACACAGCATACCTTGACTTGGCCAAGGCCTTCAACGCAATCCCAAACTCAGGCATTACAGATAAACTTAGCAAACTAAATGTAAACCCCTTTGTTATAAGATGGGTTGCCAAATGGCTCACAAACCGGTCACACACTATCAAAGTTGGTGACTTCATATCAACCAGACCTGTCACCAGCGGGATGCCACAGGGGTCAGTACTATGCCCTCTACTGTTTGGTATGCACTTCTCGGAAGTTCAGGCCCAAACTAAAGAGCTGTAGCTGACCAGGTTTGTGGACTGCAAACTGGGTGCAATTATCACATCCCCAAATGATGTCAATATACTTCAGGAGGGTCTTAAGCAGACTAACAACTGGTGTCTTAGTCATGGCCTCAAACTAAATGCAAAGAAATGCATCATCATTCCCTTTGGTAAAAACAATGCACCTTCACATTATCAAATTAACATCAATATCCTATGTACCTAAGAAGTGGTAAGGGATCTGGGATCACAAGTAGACTGCGACCTTAACTTTGACCACCATGTGTCTACTGTAGTAAGGAAGGGTTTCTATGTAGCACACTTGCTTAGAGCAAAGGAGGTTATAACCCCTCTATACTTATCACTAATCAGTGCCATAATTCAGTATAATGCCCCTTATGGCATGTACAGTACAAAGTACCTGCAGCAAATGGAGAGACCTCATAGGTTTCTAACAAAGAAGATCAAGGGACTCCAGCACTTGCTTTACACAGACTGACTAAGGTCCCTGTCATTATACTCTATCATACAGACTTCTTAGGAGAGGCTTATGCCTGGCTTACAGAGCAATCTCCAACCCAAACCTAATGAATTTGCTGCACATCCGTAAAAAAAAAATGGGACGAGAGCTACTCGTTCCAGGGACCTAACCATGGTCTGCGACTTGAATAGGACATGCTGGAAGGACAGATTTGTCTCCCAGTGACTGCTGCATGTTTGGAATAGTCTACCAATTCATGTGAAGCAAAGCACCTCTATGACACTGTTCAAAAGTAGGTCAGTAATCTGTTAAGAAACTTTTAATTCAACATCTTTTAAAACATACACAACCATGCAGTATTATCAAAGGCCTTTTCAGGTTCTAAAGGAAGTCATACAGCTAGATTCTGAGTCACTATGAACACAAGAAGCCCACATTTCTGTAAAACCAAACCAGCTACTCAGCATCTGCATTCTTTATGCTACCCACAGCAGCCACTACAGTAGACTGTGATGAATTGCAATGTAATTCAGTACACTCATTTTCGATGACAAGAAAATAATATAGAATTTTATGTATAGTACACTCCCAACTGGCATATTAGTAATGAAACAGGACACAATAAGAGAAGTTTTTTGGCATAATATTGCTGTCTTTCCTGGAGGTGTGCTAGCAATTAAATATTATAAAGTTTTCTCATTTAAGTAATTATTGGCTGGTCAAGTTTTTCACTTTTGCTTGCATACTGGATTTACAGTGTGGTGTCTTGAACTGTCTTAAACTTTGTCAGTGTTGTCAACTCATGTTATTAGTCTAGTTTTATGTACTTTTATTAACCAAAACCCTGATCCTAATTCTAATGAAGAACGGAAGCCACTGCAAACTCAGCTGAACTGGAAATAAAAGATTGTATCTTAAAAATAGAAGTTATGTTCTTACCATAACGTTCCATGTTAGTTGTCTTCTTCTCTTTCTTCTTGGATGCTGGTTTGGAGCTGACCTCGCCGACTAACCCACTCTAAGCTGAAGCTCGAGTTGGTTCCACGCCCGAGGCTCTTATATCCCACAATGCTAGAAGCTAGAGTTACCTCAGATCTCGCTTTTGTGTAAACCCCAGCTTATAACAGAAACAAATAAAAAAAAAAAAAATAGAACCTCTAACAACAGGAAGAAGAAGGGGTGACTAATGACCTAAACAAAAGAAATATATATATATATATAAGAAAAGAGTGGTAGAAAAGAAGAGAGAGGATCACAACACCCCTCTAGGTCTCCAGGCCAGGGGGGGAGGAGGGGAAGGGCTAGAGAGAAGAGAAGAAGAAGACAACTAACATACATAACTACATGTTAAGGCTATGGATTATATATATTACCTTGTCTATCTAGCCTCATTCTTGCTGACTGGGGAACGGTGGCCCCTAGCTTAGCGTGTGGCCTGGAACAACTGGACAGAACGAAGGAACAGTGAAATTAAGCTATCAACTATGCCTGAAATAAAAGTGGAGGGAGTATAAAAGTCAAATGGTGCCAATAGTAGTCTAGCACAAATGGTGTCAATCAAAAGTCTGTCTTGGGGCAATGGTCTAGAGTGGCTCTGGTGGAATGGGCTTTAGGCTTATTAGGCAGTTTTTGGTGTCATTATCTCATAAACAACCCTTAATCAGAGATGTTATCAGAGATGTTAGAAGATACGATAAAGATTCCTTTTTAAATCTGATCCTTTTCTAGTACTCGTGAAACAACAAGTCTGTACTTGATTTTATTTTTTGTTTGCCTATTGTTGGTATCCAAAGACAGTTGAAATTCAGACTTGTTTTATTTTTCAGATTCTTGGTTTTGTAAAAAGGGCGTTTGGGTAGGAGGAAAAAAGACAGTTGGAACAGAAAACCACCAAAAGGCGAAGGTTTCTGAAATGTGAGAACAAAATTGTGTTAGTTCGTACTGAAAAGCGACAACTGAAGAGCACAAGGAAAGGATTCTCTCTGACTGAGTGCTTAGCCACCTAGCCACCAGAAAGAGAGAGAAAGAGAACAGAAAGATTTAAGTTGAAAGAAGGAACATGAAAAAGAAGGAAGAAAGGGGAAAGAAAAGGGGAAGAAGAAAGGAAGGAGGAGAAGAAAGAGGAAGGGAGGAGGAGAAGGGGGAGTAAGAGGAGAAAAACCTTTGAAAAGAGTTCATTGGGAAAGATGAAATGGCCTTTAAGAAAATTAGGAACCTTAGAAGAATTCCTCAAGAAAAAGTTGCGAGGAGTTAATGAATGATGTTATTCTGCAAGAGATGAACAAGCATGGAAATCATCCTATCCAGGAATCAAGGACTAGTTGATGGAAGCCTTTTGCCTAATATGAAAGCTTCCCACTTACTCAAATAAATCTTTTGTGGAAAGTGGAGAATGAAGCGGTGAAAGAGTGGAGGAATGGAGAACAGAGTGAGATAATTGAGGAAGATCACGGGGTGAAGGAAGACAAACAGAGAGTGAGGTGAGGGAAGAAAGGAATGATGAGGCCCGACTGATGGATCAAGAAAAGACCAACCTGGGGATCAATGGGGAAAGCGAGCGGCCCAGGAGAACCCGCCAGAGCCAGTGGAACCAAGAGAAGTGGGAGCCATGAGGGACGAATAAGGTATGCTGGCTAAACTTTCTGTATTAGGCCTTTACTTGAAGAGCTGAAGCTGGAAGAGGCCAGAGTGAAGAAATAAGCCAAATTGGAGTCTGAAAATCCCCGGGGAGGAGTTGAGAAAGGAATAGAAGTAGGTGGTCTAAGAGCTGCTTGTTTTGGAGTAGTAACGAGAATAACTTCAAGGCTGACCCCACTTGAGAAAAATCTCTGGCACTAGAAACACTGAGGCCACACTCTTAAGCTCTAGAGAACATCCGGCAATCCACTGGGATTCCGCATTGTTTGTTGCTCGCACATGATACAAACTTGGATGTCCCCTGGACTGGAGTGTCGTTAGGCACACTTCTACACAGAAGAACATTTATGCCTGTTTGTTGATGTTTGTCACTAAGACAGTCTGTTGTCCTGTTGTCTGTCTGGGCACCACACATGAGTGAGGAAGAGTCTGTCTGCAAGGCAACCCAACCCAACTCTCAACATCATGCTTTAATCGCAAAGTGGGAGCATTACCAGTGGTGCAGAACTGGACTGTGCTGCCCCTGACCCCCCCCCCCTGAGCATCATGATCATATCCGTTGTCAGAGGGAGAACCGAGGGAGGATGAGTGGGAGTTGCACTTCACAACTGGGAGAGGGGAGAAGAGCATCGCCTGATGCTGCTGCGCCACCTTGCTTGCTGGTGTGCATTTGAGATCTCTGGTGTGACCCATGAGAAAGAGAGCATCCACTGAGATAGATTTTGATAGTGGTGGATGGGAGAAGGAGGTGGGGTGCCATGATTCCCAACACCTTTAAATTGGTACCTATGCTTGCTGGCTTGGTTGTTGAGAAGTAAATTTACCAATTTTGAATGTCTGAGTTCCTTTGACTGATAGTGAATGTTTGCAAGCATACATGTTTTTATCTGTGGTTCGCCTATGTTGGTAAGTAAATAGAGACACACGGCACGATAGATGGATGATATAGAATTAGAGAAACCCAAGTTTTGACAAAAAAAGAAACACCTGGGCCAGAGAGAGGAAGGCCTTTTTGGCATGGAGAAAGAGTAATCCAGGTGTCTCGGCGGGAGAGCTTTGGGAATTGATGTGTGAAGGGTTGATAGTCTACCATGGCTGAAGGTAACACCAGGTAAAGCCTCAGGTGAGAAGGGCAGGGCCCACTGAGAAAAATGACTGGTCTTGTTGCGAAGTTTCGGAAGAATGATCAAGATAATCTCCTGGCGTAAGTGGTCTTCCTGTTTCTTTGAAACTGAAATAGAAGATGAGTAGTTCCGGATCCCCGAAATCTTGTTTTCTTGGGACTGGACAGCAATTCCTTTTTGTTTTTTGAAATTTTGTTTTCTTGACGATCTGTTCAAGATACTCCTGTTTCTTTTTCCGATCTGTTCAAATGAGTTTGATGGCAATAAGGCGGATTGTAGATGTGAAGTTGGTTGAAACTGAATTGCTCCTTTGTGGACTCCTAGTTGGTTCGCAAGCAGAAATTTTTGACTGCTCTTTTGCAAAGGACAAGCCGGAATATTCCTCTGAAGGGATTTTTTGGATTTGCTGAAAGCGAAGAAGGGAAGGAAATACTGCACCCATAGGAAATGTGTCACTGATAGAAGACCTCTGATGAATGGCCAGGCTGTGTACTGCACCAACCTCGGGAAGGACCACAAAGTCCGAAGATGGGCAGTGGGATCCCAGGGATGCTGAAGCCTCTGGGCTTCTGTTCTACACCAGGATGCCTCTAGGGCCACCCCTCCTCTTGCCAGCAGCGTCTACCATTGTTGTTCCCCTCCTGTGCCCTCTAGGGAACCATCATGCTTCTGCCCCCAGAACCTAGTCTTGAAAAGGAACCGCCATGGACCAAAAAGGTCCCCTTGTAGTAAGGCACAGAAGGTCAAGGCCTTCCTTTCTGGCTCCAAAGCTCAGGCGCGAGGGTTGAAGCATTGTGGACCGCAAAAGAGAGGGCGCATTTCACCGGGAGAAAGTTTCTTGAGACTGCCAAGCAAGGAAAAAAGGAGTCCTTTGAAAGGAGTTGCCAACAGCGGCAAGAAAGGTTCCATATAATTGCAGCTTGCCCGCCGTGCGGCTCAAAGGCGACACGTGAGAGGCCTTTTCGGGAGTTCGGCCGCACCAGTTGGAAATAACATTAGGGGATCATCCACCATGTCACAGAACTCTTGAAGTAATTGCGGTTGATGGGCTTCACTGCTTCAGAAAGTCAAATATTCTTCCAGGTCCACCAGATTCAGAGCAAACATGAAGTTTGATAAAAGCATAGTGTGAGATTCAGCCAGAGCAAATTGGACAGCTCCGGGAGGGGGCAGGCGCCTCAGGATCTGTGGCCCACTCCTTTTTAGATTGTTCCCTGTTTGTCCTGAAAACAGAGGATCCCTAGTCCTTGGGTTCCTTCTTTGTTGTCTGAGATGGCTTAGCATCCACAGAGAGAGAGGGAAAATGAAATTCTGACTGGGGATGAAATAATGTGGATGAATGAGACAGGTCCTGGGGGGAACCAGGAATCAGGGAGGTTAGGAAGAGACACACCACCTGCAGAGAGGGGGAGGAAGGAAGCTCCCAGGATCAGGGGGGGGAGGGTCAGATCTGCCTCAAGATACACAGAGATTGGAGAGGCGAAGGGGGGGGTTCAATTGCAAATCTGGCCCAGGGTCTGAGGAGAATGTCTGCAAAAACCGTGGGGTGTTTCCTCAGGAGGGGCCCCCCTGAGGAGCATTCACTGTGGGTGTCTCCGGGGTAGGAGATCGAAATCAATCTGCCTTCTTCCCGGAGCTTCTCGAAAGGGGGGCCCTGTCTGCCAAATCAGATACCCGGCCGAGGGAAGTGGAAATCCCAACCTCTGCACTGAGGAGTTGGCTCGGCCGGGCCGGGATGGGAGGAGTCGACTCTCCCGACCACAGCAGAGGGCAGAGCAACCAGGCCCGGCAGAGGCACCAGCCAGAGCCCTCGCAGGATCAACGCACCGACGAGGTAGAGTCCTCCAGGCCAGGCCGAGCCCGAGGTCCCGGCCCGAGGAGCTAAGGACTGATGCAGGTGGGATGCCCGAGACAGATCGGGGAGCCCGGCTCCACTCCTCCGGGCAGCTTGAGGAAGAGGAGGGAGAAATGGGCAGGACGCAGACTCACCTCGGCCGCGATCGAGAGGATCTAGTCCCTCATCTCATCTCCGAGACACTGACCAAATGATGAGCACGCGAGTTGAAGGACCCGGGGCCCGGTGACCGATTTTCGAGTCGGGCTCCGACCACGCTCGGCTCAAGGTCAACCGAGTGAGGGAGGACAGAGTGGCAGGAAGGTCATGATCGGACAGTGATGAGTCGGGCTGGAAGAGACAGACAGAAAGTGGCTGACTGCAGCGACATCACCACCTGGTTCCTCTGCAGGCGAAGACAGGAAGGGGTCACTGGTCTCTCTTGTTGAGTCGGCTCCGGATCATGGAGCAACCCCCGATCGGCGCGACCAAGAGAGTCGGCTCCCTGGGGCTGGAAGGCATTTCAGAAACTGTGGACTGAGTCTTCCCGGCACAGGCCCTTGGTACTCAGAAACTGGTGAACACAAAGACAGGTCGGCCCACCAGCTATTTTCCCTGAGCTCGGAGCTGGGTAAAATTCAAACGATAAAGGGCAAAAGTCAAGCAGCCTGAAACAGTCCAGAGGGAGCTTCTTTTCTTTCTCGCAGGACAGGAGGGCTGACCACAAGGCCAACAGCAGGAAATCCCTGCAAACCTAAAAGCATCACACAATGCTTTTTCTGCAGAAACATGTCACTGAAAGACAAGGCAAACAGCACAGAACAACACAAGGGAACTTAAAACAGACATAAAACACACACAAACACAAGAAAACAATGACACTTTAAATACACAGAAACACAAATTGCCCAAACAAGACTGAATAACAACTTTAAACAAAAAAACACAAATTAGACAACACAACTATGATAAACAAACACTAACATGGAGGGAAGAAAAAAAAAAAAAACTAAAAAAATACAAAAAACAGAAAAAGAAAAATAGAAAACTAGAGAATAACCAACTAACTAAGGAACTAGAAAAAAATAAAAATTAATAAACTAAAAAAGGGGGAAAAAGAAACGCAGGGAAGAATAACAATAAACTAGCCGGAGAACCAGAGCCTTGAGAGCAAGAAAGCTAAAAAAAGGGGATTATAGAAGAAGAACACTCAAAAGGAACAGTGTGAACCAAGCAAATGTCGAAGTTAGGGAAGCCCTTCTGTAGTCAGTACTCTTGCTACATTGATCTTCCTAGCTGACAATGCTTCACATCAGCATAATGAAGCCTAATGTAAATGTCTCTGCAAAACACCAAATGGGTAGCCATCAGTCTCTGGCTGCAACAGATGCTTAATAAAGGATATAGTTATGGAATTAAGACAGTTCTGTGACTGCAAAGACCTTGCCCTTCATTGTCAGCTTGTCAGAGATCATCACCTTGAGATTATGCACACAAAATATAAGCTCCAACCTACGGTCATCATAAAAAAGGACTGGACTAAAGAAAAAAGACCTGTGGGCGAAAGGTCCACAAGTCCAACCAAAGTTTTGAGAAAGTAAGCTTCTCATCATTCAGGTCATAACTGACTTAAAATAATGTTCCAGGACATCAAGAGTCACTGCTTGAAGAAGACAGAAGTACAATACAGATATGCTAACTCAAGTTTTTCCTTAGAATGACCTTTCCAGGCAGCAGATTCGCCTTTCATAAGAAAAACCCAAGTGGGGTAACTTGAAAAATTTTACACCGGAGAGGGTAAACCTCACAATTCCCAAAACTGCCCCTAACAGAATGCTTTCATGACAAAACCGACTTTTGTGCTGCACACTGAAACTTTAAGCACTATGGTAACACAGTTTTAAAGTACAACAAAAATCTAATTGTGTGAATATTACTTTTACTATTACTATTTAAATTTGTTGACTGATCAAGTGAGTTGGTCAAAAGCACTTCCCCTCCCTTCCAGTCACAACCCAGAATAAAAGACATCAACATATACATATAAAGACTTGCATCACTGTCACAACATTGTCATAATAATCATGATGCTTCCAGTTTCTATATAAACACTGGATTAAAAAGATTATTACAACTCTCAAGACAGTTTTCCTCCATTGTCATTGTTACTAATTTTATACATTTGATTGCCTTATTTGTAGAACAGAAAGTATACTACAATGCACAATAAAAAAACTCACTTATGCTGAACTATCCTACGGATCAGTAGACTTCCTGATGAATTATATATGCGAGGTATCCACAGTTCCAGAGAATGAATACGAGATTTCATTGTGATAACCTTGATGTTTAAAAGGTCAGCCATACGAAGAAAGGACTCTTTAACTGTAATAAACCAAATACTTTGCATTTACCTACAGTCTTCTTTAAAGCAGTGTACCATATTCTAAGCACTGTTTTTTAAAATTCAGAATATACACAACACTTGTCAAGATAACTTCCACACAACTGCTCAAAACAGATTTTAAAAAAAGCAGCTTGCTTAAAGGAAAACATATTAGAAACAGTTTAGTAAGGGTAATCC
The DNA here is from genome assembly GCF_019279795.1 of Protopterus annectens. Taxonomy (NCBI): domain Eukaryota; kingdom Metazoa; phylum Chordata; order Ceratodontiformes; family Protopteridae; genus Protopterus; species Protopterus annectens. Next base: position 503,064,772 of record NC_056727.1, read on the forward strand.
ACAGTAGTAAAATTAATGATAAATTACTGACATGGCATTAAAAACTTGCTTTTTCTTTCTTATAGCAGAAAGATCTTACTTCTAATAATGCTAAACAGTAACTTTCACTGTGCAAGTTTTATTCACAGGTCTTGTAAACACTGGACTTACTGAATCCATTCTGAAATCAAGTTTCAGCAGTTTCTGTCATGCTTTGTATGTATACTGCACACATACAAAAACTGTCTTTAAATCCCCAAAAACTTTCAAAGAAGGTGAAACAGAAGGTTCAAAAGGAGCCTGAGTCAACTTCTCCAAAACAAAATTAAGATCCCAGGGAGGTGGAACAGGCTTAATGGGAGGTCTAATATTAAGGATATCTTTGAGAAATTGTTTAACCTCACATCTAGAAGCCAAAGTAGGAGAGAAGGGCAGACAAGCAGAGACAGCTGATAAGTAGGCCTTAATAGAAGAATAGGACAAACCAGCATTAAGCAACTCACACAAATAAGAGAGAGCCAAAGGAACATCAACAGTAAGTGGGTTCAGATTATGAGACAGGCACCTAATAGAAAACCTCTTCCATTTGGATAAGTAGGATTTCCTAGTAGTTGGTCTCCTGGCCTCCTGCAGGACTTGCAGCACATCCTCAGAAGAAAGGCATCTATGAGGGATCAAAAGCCTATCACCCACAATGTCAGTTGAAGTGTGGACAGGTGGGGATGGATGGATGACAGATCCCTTGTTTTCTGTGAGTAGCTCCACCCTGTAAGGTACCTTGTGATGATTGCCCCTGGCTAGATGCAGAAGCAAAGGGAACCAGTGTTGTCGCAGTCAAAAGAGTGTCACCAACAAGATTTTGGGAGCATCCTGTTGAATCTTGAACAGGACTTTCAGAATGACAAAAAGGGTAGGTAATGCATAAGGAAACATCCCCTTCCAACAGGATGAGAAGACGTCCAACTTCCAAACCAGAGGATCAGGGACTCTGGCACAAAACAGAGGAAGTTGTCTGTTCAGAGGGGAGGCAAAAAGATCCACTTGAAGAGTACCCCACTGGTGAAGAATGTTCATAAACACATTCCTGTGAAGCACCCATTCAAAGGACTGAGTTAAGGACCTGCTCAGATTGTCTGCCATAATGTTCTGACTGGAAGGGATATAAACCGCCTAAAGAGTCACTTGATACTTGACAGCAAGATCCCATACCAGAATTGCCAACCAGCAAAGAAGGTAGGATCTTGTTCTTCCCTGTTTGTTGATATTCCACATCACTGTTGCATTGTCTGTGAACACCTTGATAGGCCCTGGAGAGAAAAGAGGATGAAAGGCCTGAAGGGCCAGCAGAAGAGCTCTCATCTCTTTGACAACATGTTCCCTTTGCTGGCGAGGCGACCACACCCCTGTACTTTTAGGGAGCCAAAAGTCACTCCCCAACCCATGTTTGAAGCATCTGTGATCAATTTCTGAGAGGGAATAGGGGGATGAAAAGGGCTCACTGGGTTCAGAGACAACTGCCGAATCCACCAGCAAAGTTCCTGTCTGAGACAAGGAAGGAGATGAACTACAAAGTCTAGAGGATGTGCATGTTGAAGCCACAATGACTTCTGAAACCACTGAAACGTTTTCATGTGAAGTTTGGCCAGAGGAAGCACTGGAATGGTGGATGCCATGAAACCCAGAGCTCCCAGAAATTCCCTGGCGATAATGGAAACCAGAGGAAGAAGAGTGTGAAAGAAACAAAATGAGAGGCCTTCTCAGGGGGCAGGAATGCTATCATAGGCACAGAATGAATCCTGTAACCCAAAAAACATGATCCTGAGAAGGTGTCAGACAAGACTTTGTTGGAGTTTTTTTGAGTCTGTCTATATAGGACAAGTGCTTAAGACCTAGGATCCTCTTTGTGAGGTACTAAGCCAGGTTTAAATATTACTATTCAAACACATGTTCAACCAATCAAAGTTAAAAAAACAATAAAACAGCTAAAAAGGCTAATTAACTCTCAATATGCCTGAGTTTTAGCAAACAGTTTATGCTAGTATATTCATTCAGGCCAGGATACACAAATGTATTTAGCTTAAGTTGCCATCTTAGTTCACATAATTCTAAGTGTTCTGGTAAAACCTTCCCTTTGCTGTCTAAAACTATCTGCTGCAGGACAAAGAAACCAAATACATGTTCATTATGTTCTATTTTATGTTTACATAATGCATTTGTACTTTTACCATTTTTATATAATTTTTATATCATTTAGATGTTCATATATTCTTTCTCTAAACTTTCTATAACCTTTTCCTAAATAAAATACAGGACAGTGCAGGCATTACTACCTATTACATGTTCAATATCACAAAATGTGGACTGCTGACTTAAGATAGGCTTAAATATCCCATTAGCTCTTTTTGTTTGAACTTCTGTATTTACTTTCTCTAATAAATGTTCAGGATAACCCTTTCTCCTAAACATGTCTGTAATGAAATTAGTTTCAGCTATAAAATCATTATCATCAGTTTCCATCCTGGCAGCTCTTACCAGCTGCCCTTTTACCATCAATCTTTTCTGGTCTGGTAATAGGTGTTAGTAATGAAGGGGCAATAAGTAGAGGAGAAAAAGAAAAAAATACTTTCTACTTCATCACAACATTTAATAAAGATAGTTTAGCTGTGGTAAAAATTGTTAACAAAAATTGGTCCCTCTTCAATTTGCACTACATGACTGTAGACAAATTACGCGCTAAGCCATTTATAGTTTTTAAAAAGGATAGATCGTTTAAAGAACTACTAGAAAACAATTGGATAGGAAAAGAACATAAGAACAGGCCCTCTGGGAACTTTAAATGCGGGATATGTAGGCAGTGCCCCAATGTCATTAAAAATGGGGAGAAATTCAAGTTGGGTGACTAGCAGTGTAATATACATGGCCATTTTACTGATCAGTCTAAAAGTGTTGTTTATGCTGCAAAATACCTACACTGTCCTGTATTTTATATAGGAAAAACTTGTAGAAAGTTTAGAGAAAGGATGTATGAACACCTAAATGACATAAAAATGGTAAAAGTACAAATGCATTATCTCAACATAGAATATAATGAACATGTATTTGGTTTCTTTGTCCTGCAGCAGATAGTTTTAGACAGCCAAGGGAAGGTTTTACCAGAACATTTACAGTTATGTGACCTAAGGTGGCAACTTAAGCTAAATGCATTTGAGTATTCTGGCCTGAATGAATATACTAGCATAAACTGTTTGCTAAAACTCAGGCACTTCGAGGGTTAATTAGCCTTTTTAATTGTTTTATTGCTTTTCAACTTTGACTGGTTGAGCATGTGTTTGAATTGTAATATTTAAACCTGGCTTATCCAGATGGTTTTTGTTTTGAAGAAATCCCATGTAATTTTATGGGGGATGAAAGTGCTTACCGTTTCTTGTGGTTGTATCCAATAAAGAGAACTGCTTCTGTTTGAGGTCCTGTCTTTGGCTGCATTTCTTGTTTTTCCATGGTTGGGAATCCAGAATGTTACGAGTACTGCAGCAGTGAATGTAAGGACATCAGTTTGTACATATCACAGACATGTGCACCCCCTAAACCTGTGTGTGTCTGTGCGTATGTATGTATGTATGTATGTGTAGATATATATATATATATATATATATATATATGGATCTGGTTCATTTCGCTGAAAGCACATTTCGCTGAATTTCATGTCACCAAGACCAAATCGCCAAAAGCACATTTAGCTGAAAACTCATTTCTGCGAATTTCATTTCACCGAAAATAGTAGTGGCAGTGTATATGCCCTTTTCCCCACTGTAGTGCGATCCTGGAGTTAAAATGTATAGTTAGGGACCACAATGGGGGGGGGGTCGTAGCCCCCCACCTAGTCTGATTAAAAAGTACTTACACACCCTCTTAACAGAAACTGCATAGTTTAAAACAAGCTAGGTGGGGGGCTACGCCCCCTGCCACTACTATTTTCAGTGAAATGAAATTCAGTGAAATGAGTTTTCGGTGAAATGTGCTTTCAGCGATTTGGTCCTGCTGAAATAGCTTTCGGCGAACTGAACCAGACCCATATATATATATATATATATATATATACACATATATGTATATACACACACACATATATATATATATATATATATATATATATATACATACACACACACACACACACACACACACACACACACACACACACACACACACAATGTGATCTATAACCTGTACAATTCAAGTGAAAAACAAACAAGTCTGTTAGGGGGAAATATATAAAAAATACAAAACGTACAATAAGCTGGTTGCATAAGTGTGCACACCCTTAAACTAACACTTTGTTGAAGCACCTTTTGATTTAATTACAGCATTCAGTCTTCTTGGATACATACCTGCCATCAATTAGAGAGACTCTGATTAACCCCAAATAAAGTTCAGCTGTCCTAGAAGGATTTTCCTGCTATTTACTCAGTTGGCTGCTACAGCAAAAGCCATGTTTCACAGAAAGCTTACAAAGCATCAAAGGGATCTCATTGTTGAAAGGTATCAGTCAGGAGAAGGGTACAAAAAAAATTCCAAAGCACTGGATATACCATGGAACACAGTGAGGACAGTCATCAAAATGTGGAGAAAATATGGGACAACAGTGACATTGCAAAGAACTGGACATTCCTCCAAAACTGATGAAAAGACAAGATGAAAACTGGGCAGCGTGGCTGCCAAGAGACCTACAGCAACACTGAAGGAGCTGCAGGAGCTTCTGGCAAGTACTGGTTGTGTGCTACATGTGACAACAATCTCCCATATTCTCCATATGCCTGGGCAATGGGGTAAGGTTGCAAGACAGAACCCTTTTCTTACACAGAAAAACATCCAGGCCCAGCTAAAATTTGCAGAACAATATATCAAGTCTCCCAAAAGCATGTGGGAAAATGTATTATGGTCTGATGAGACCAAGGTTGAACTTTTTGGCCACAATTCCAGAAGGTACGTTTGGTGAAAAAACAACATTTCGCATCACCAAAAGATCACCACCCCCATGGTGAAGCATGGTGGTGGCAGTATCATGCTTTGGGGTTGCTTTTCTTCAGCTGGAACTGGGGCTTTAGCAATGTGGAGGGAATTATGAACAGTTCCAAATACCAGTCACTTTTGGCCCAAAACCTTCAGGGGTCTGCTAGAAAGCTGAAGATGAAGAGGAATTTCACTTTTCAACATGACAATGACCCCAAGCATACATCCAAATCAACAAAAGAATGGCTTCACCAGAAGAAAATTAAAGTTTTGGAATGGCCCAGCCAGAGCCCAGACCTAAATCCAATAGAATATCTGTGGGGTGACCTAAAGAGGGCTGTGCACAAGAGATGCCCCTGCAATCTGACAGACTTGCAGCATTTTTGCAAGGAAGAGTGGGCAAATATTGTCAAGTCAAGATGTGCTATGCTGATAGACTCCTACCTAAGAGGACTGAATGCTGTAATTAAATCAAAAGGTGCTTCAAAGAAGCATTAGTTTAAGGGTGTGCACATTTTCTTGTTTTTCAATTGAACTGTACAGGTTATAGGTGACATTAAAGGTGGGAAACGTTTTGAAATTATTTATTGTGGTCTCGTTTTTTATATCACAAAAACCTGGCATTTTAACAGGGTTGTGTAAACGTTTTATATCCTCTCTGTGTGTGTGTGTGTGTGTGTGTGTGTGTGTGTGTGTGTGTGTGTGTGCATAAATATATATATATATATATATATATATATATATATATATATATATATCTCAGTGGCAGTGACACAACATGCAACATTCAAATACACAAATGAGAGTGGTAACACTTTGAGATAAGAAAGAATAAAAAACAGAAGTACAAATGCTAAGTTAAATCTGTATACGTTAATCCTCAGTAGCATAGCTTAGTTTTCAAACAAGGTAAGTGAACACGAGAAGTGTTTCACTTAATACGCTACAAGGTTGATGCTGTATACTATTACAGGATTTGCTTTTGGGGGTAGTGAAATATAAGACAGTGTACATACTACAATGATAAAATACACTGTTATTAGACACAAGTGATACTGTTAGCCTTATATGAATAACATCCAAGGTGTGCCTTACTATGTAGGACACATGCATTACAAAAAGTCTGTATATATTGTGTAAGTAGTTTAGCCTGGGTTGGAAAAGGTGCATATATCCATGAGCTAGCTAAATGAGATTTGAGAAGGTTTTTGAAGTTGGCTGTAGTTATGTTAAGGGGTATGGTATTCCAGATTTTTGCAATGTAATTGGAGTACAGAGTCTCGCCTGAGCTATTTTTACTTTTGTTAACGTCCATTATTGATTTATTACTAGATCATAGTAAGCATTTACTTGAATATTGATTTAATAGACCTTGTTGAGCTGTTTTTTTTTTTCAGGTTGGTAAAATATTTGATGGACCACAGTAAGTTGGTTAAGGGTGAGCAGGTTGGGTAGCTCTAGCCAAGACAGTTGTTTAAGGGGCCTGGCAGTGATGAGACCTAAAGTCTGAATCAGTTGAAAACATTGATATTCTGTTACAACCGGTGTTTATTTTGGCTAAGTCAGATTTGTTGAGATTAATGAATATGGGGGATGCATACAGAAATGTGGAGACTAGGTGGGCTTTGGCAATAATGGTTTTAGTATTATTGGAAAGGTATTTTTGCATCGTATAGAGTTACAATTTTTTTGTGAACATTTTTATTGTTTGGGCAATATGTAGGTCGAATGTCATGTTTTGATCTACTATAACACCTAGAAGTTTGGTTTGGGGGACTGATGTAATAGGAGTTTTGTTGCTTAAAGTTATTTTGAATGGCGGGGATGGATCTGTGGCTTTTGTGGGATGAAACAGCATCAGCTTAGTTTTGTTTGGGTTGAGTACGAGTTATGCATCTGATAGCCAGGTTTCGATTGCAGTACAGGATTCTTGTGTTACTTTTTGAAGTTCTTGGAGGGTTGGGGAAGAACAGATTAGGGTTTAATCGTCTGCATATTGGACCAATGTAGCATATAAGGTGGCAGTATGAAGGGTTGTTGGTGTACACTGAAGAGAAGGGGACCAAGGATAGACCCTTGCAGAAACACCTAAGGGTGATAGGTTATTTTGCCGTTTTACAGCTTGTCTACGATCTAATAAGTAGTCCTGGAATCATGCAAGAGTGGAGTAGTTTAGACTGAGTTCAGATAGTACAGTTAAGAGTTTATTACGAGAGACAGTATCAAAAGCTCTAAGGATGTCTAGAAAGATAGAAGATACAAGGTTGCCTTCATTTCGGTGTTGATTAATAGTGTTAGTGCAGGGCTGTGGTTAGGGTGGAATCCATGCTGGGTATTAGCTAGAAACTTGTTGGATAAGAGATGGTTTAGGATTTGAGTATGCATACAACTTGAGAATTTTTGATAAAGGTGATAGGATAGCAATGAGCCGCTAATTTAGTAGTTCAGATGAGTTTCCGCTTTTGTGCAATGGTATTATGTGTAATATTTTCCAGAGAGTAGGGATATGTTGTTCAGAGATGGAGTAATTGATTAGTAAAGAGACTGGGTATGATATGGCTTCGGGCTGTGATTTTGAGATATTCAGCAGGCAGTCTGCCTGCTGCAAGGGTTGTGGGTTTAAGTTTATTTCGACATATAGTACTTGTTGGAACTGGCTGTAGGGAAAAGTGGTTGTTTTTATGAGCTAAGGAAGAGAGATTTGTTGGTGGTGTTGGGCAGTTGTTATTAGTGAGAGCAGTTAGGGATTCAGTGAAATATTTGTTAAAACTGGGTGGCAATATTGTCAGTGGAGTTACTGGTGGATGAGGAGGGTGTACTAGTTTGGTCAGGCTGCAGAATTTTGTTAATAGCAGACCAGAATTTTTGTGGGTTCTTTTTGTGCTTAGATTGTATATCAGTTTGACATTTTTTTTTGTCAAGTCTGATTTGCTTTTTGGATTTGTTTCTTAACTCAATGTATTTCTGTTGATTTGCTGCAGTTCTACAATGGACACAAGTTTTCCAGGCTTTATCTCTTTCTTTTAGAAGTGATCATGTTTCTTTGGTAAGCCAAGGGGCATAGTCGGACATTATTCTTACTGTTTTGGTAGGGGCCATGTTATTTAGGATGATTAGGAAGGTAGTGTTAAAATATTCTACTTCACTGTCTAGAGGGAGGAATTTCAGTTGATTCCAATTACAGAGTTTGAGTGGACACAAAGTCTTGAGATTTGAAGTTTTTTGTATATCGAATTTGTTGGAAAGAGGAAGTTTTTTATTGGATTTACATGATGTCAGAGAACAAATGTTGGGAGCTGGTCACTAAGAGGGTCTGGGAGGCACTACCAGAATGATATGATAGTACAAGGTCAGTTAGTAAGGATCCAGTTGTGGATACACTCTTTTTTGATGCTTTGTCTACCCTAGATGTGAAGCTGTGGAGATTAATATGGTCAGTAGGGTGGAGCGAGTTATAAGAGGACCAAATGATATTAAAGTCACTCTGTATGACAGTCTCCTAGGGGAGTGTTTTTGCTGTCCATTGTAGGATGGATTCCAGTGTGTTGATATCACTGCTGGGGGGGATACAGAATCCGATAATTTTTAAGTTTTTCTTCAAGGTGATTTTTATTCTGGTGAACATGGTCTCTGCATTATTGAATGTTGGAGGGTTGTGGTCAATGATTTCAAGTGCAAGGTTGCTTCTGAATAGTAAAGCAATGCCTCAACCTCTTTTGGATTTACTATCTTGCCTGTATATGTTGTACCCTGGGGGAACTATTTTGTCACCACTGATTTCTAGTTTCAGCCAGGTCTTGGTGATAAGAACTATATCTAGAGAGTACAATGACATGGTGGCATGTAGTTCCTGTATTTTACTCAGGATGCTTCTTATTTTTTATTTATTTTGTATTTGTTGACCGGGAGTGTCCAGCTGAGCTATTGCCCTTTTTCAGCAGCAGCCTGGGGAGAAAAGCTCCAAAGACATACAATGCAATAAAAATAGCAATAGAGAATTTTGGTAGTTAAAATACGTAAGCTACACACATGTATATTGGTGACAGATAAAACAGTACTATAAACAAAAAGGAGAATGTTAAAAAGTACAATAAGTTGTATGTTTTGGTTTTAAAAGAGCTGAGTAAATATACGGTGTTGTATGCAGAGTAGCAGAAACTTAAAAGGTTACATAAGAATTTCAGGGAGCAGAGTATAGAAGCAGCTTTGGAGGTTGCATAGGAAGTATAGACTTAAGTAATTAATGGTAAGTTTTAGTAAGTTAGTTTGACTGTACTATAAAGGTAGGTAATAATCAGGGAGGGCGAGGACAATGAAAGTACCTTTTTTTTTTTTTTTTAAAGTGGTCTTTGGTTGCTAGCTTAAATTGTTGGGGGTGAGTCAGGGTCCTTATTTCTAGTGGGAGTTTGTTCCATGCAATAGAGGGATGGTAGCTATATAAGTTGCACCCTGTGCTGGATTTGGGTTTATGGATTTTTAGTAGGTCTTGGGTTGAGCTTCGGAGAAGTCTGGTAGGGGAGTAGTGAGAGATGTGAGAAGATAGACTTGGGCAGAAATCAGGCTGATATAGGATGGACTGTATGATTTGGGGTTGAGATTGTAGGAACAGGTGAGGTAGTTTATGCCAGTTCAGGTATTTTAGGGAGAGACAGTGGTGAGATTTATATGTTTGTTGAGCTGCAAGCCTAGATATTTTGTGGTAGGTTGATTATAATTTGGTAAGTAGGGAAGAGTTCAGATTTGTGAGTATTTGGGAACAACAGGTTAAGCATGGTAAAAAATAGGCATGGGTAAAAGAAATCCAACCTTCAATAGTTAGGAATTTGTTGTTCCTGTACAGTAGTCCTAGCTTTTGGTGGGTTTTCTTGATACAATTCTTAATGTGAAGATCGAATTTTAGTTGGCCGTCAATGGTAATGCCAAGGGGTTTTGTGCTAGTTTCGACTTCTATAGTATTGTTTAGGGACCTTATGGATAAGGAAAGTTTAAAATCGTTTGGAGATTTAGGTAGAAAGAGTAGTAATTTTGTTTTCTTAGGGCTGAGGATGAGCTGATAATTAGTGAGCCATGTTTCTACTGAGATGAAAGATGTCTGGGCATTTGTTAGGAGTTCTAAGGGGGAATTAGCAATAATTATGACTGTAGAGTCATCTGCACATTGGACAATGTTAGACTGAGGACAAGAGGAGTGGATCAAAGTTTGTGAAGTTATTAAAGAGCAGAGGTCCAAGAATGGAAACTTGGGGAACACGGGTTCTTACTGAGAGAGGAGTAGATAGTGCCGAGTCCTGTTGTACTGACTGCAGCCTATCAGAGAGATAGCTAGAGAACCATGCAACTGTATCAGGGGAGAAGTTTAGGTCTACAAATTTACTAAGTAGCAGTGTGTGTGTGAGAGAGTGTCAAAAGGCTTAGAAAGGTCAAGGAATAGACAGGACAAGGAATAGACAGGACAGGAGTCTGTGATCATCTTTAGCAAGGGCTAAGGTGTTGAGAAATGATGGAAGGACTGTGGTTGTACTATGCTTGGGATGGAAGCCATGCTGTGTTGGAGTGAGTTTTTCTTGTAAGAGATAATACATAATCTGTTTATGTATACATTTCTCAAGGATTTTGGACAGAGGAGAGAGGGGAGAGGATTGTAATAGGTCTGAAATTAAGATATTTCTGTGGAGTTACCTCCTTTATGAATAGGAAGATTGTAAAATGGTTTCCAGATAGAAGGAACTTTAGACTCAGATGGAGTGACTGATTGGTATAGATACAGGCATAGCAAGGGAGTGTGTAGCAATCTGGAGAAAGTAAGAAGAAATATTGTATGCTGATACAGAGGATGGTTCGAGCTTTGAGAGTAGAGTTCTGATATAGTCAGTGGAGACAGGTTTGAGAGAGGAGGAGTGTACTGAGATAGTGACTGAGGGGTGTATAGGGAGGTTTGAACTGCAGTTGTTTGAGAGATTGGGGTTAAATAGTTTGGAAATGGATTCAATAAAGTAGGTGTTGATGGTATTGCCAGTTTCTTCAGGTGACTTGTCAGGACATGGGTTTGGTAAAGTTGGGGTACCTGGATGTAGTATTTGGTTTATAGCATTCCAGAATTTTTTTGGATCAGATTTTAATGTTTTTGAAGGATTATAATAAAAGTCTTTTTTGTCTTTGTTGATTAGTTTTTTTGTCTGATTTCTAAGTTCTTTATATTTTAGAAGGTCAGCTAGAAGTTTGGTTTGTACCCATGTTTTCCATGCCCTATCTCTGGATTTCGTAAGGGTGGTTTTAGTTATCCAGGGTGAAATGTTTGCCTTTAAACAAACTTTTCTCGGTGGGGCTAGAGAATTTAAAATATTTAGAAAAGTTGAGTTGAAGGCATTTACTGCTTCACTGAGTGGGAACTGAGTAAGGAAATTCCAGTTAATTCTAGAGAGCAGGATTTTAAGTGTGTCTGGGTAAAGGTTGAAAGTTTGCGGCAGTTGATAAGCCAGTGTGGGTTGGGGAGGTGGGTGATGTATCGTAGCACTTTTATAGGCGAATGGTTGCGCAGGGCACCATGTAGAGCTTCAGGGTTATGGTATTTGCTGGGGTTAGAAACAAGTACCCAATCTATCAAGGAGCTTTAAGAATGAGAGTTATTAGTATGGGTAGGTTTGGAGATTAGTTGTGTAAATCCATGGATGTTTATATGTTGTGGAAGGTTTGGATTATTAAGGTTATGCCAATTAATGTTTATGTCCCCAAAAAGGATAGTTTCATTAGGGAAATTTAGAGAGATATTTGACAGTATATTTTCCATTAAGGAGATGTTGTCCCCTGGTGGAGTGTATATGGCTACTACTGTGATGGTAGTAAAGTCATTGGGTTTGAGGTTTGCTATTAGTATTTCAGCAGGTGTAAAGGAGGGAACTGGTTCTTTAGGAAGGGAGAGAGTGAGGTAGTTAGAATAAACTAAAACAACACCTCCACCTTTTTTCTTTAAGCAATCTTGGCGAACTATATTATAACCAGGAGGAAGAATGTCTTTATCTTGGTTTTGAGGTTTAAGCCAAGTTTCTGTGACAGTGATAATGTCTGGGGTATGAAGAGATACCCAAGCATGAAACTGGTTTAGTTTGTTGAGCATACTTTGAGTACTGATAGAATAGAAGGAGATTTTATTTTTTGGTATGGATGGTCGAGTAGAACTGGGGGTGATATTTTGTGGGGTGTTAGGAATAGTGCTATGACCTGGGTTTGGGTGCATATTACCTGACAAGAGTAGAGTCCTTGGGAAGTCATAAGCTTTCATTTTTTGTGGGTAAGTATTTTGTTTTATACTTAGATGTACTATGGTTGAAAGGAGGAGTTTTTATTTTAGGGAGTAGTATATTCATTGGAAGGATAGATGCAGAGGTGAGTATGGGTTACTGAGGGTAAGAAAAGCAGTTTAGGTGAACATAGGTGGGGGCTTTATGTATAGGGGTTAAGAATATGTGAGGTGATGTTACATTGTGTAGTGTAGGAGGAGCAGTGCAGGTATAAGTATGACAGGAATGATTAAGTCTGGCATGTTTGAAGAAGAAGAAAGGGCTTTAATAGGGTGAGTTGGTTGAGAGTATGGGGAGAAGCTGTAAGGTAGGGAGAGAGTTTGTAGTGGGTGTTAGCTTGTGTAACAGGAAGGGGAGGAGTTTGATGGTTGGGAGGGACCTGTGGTTAGGTAAAAAGGAAATGATGTGGGGGGGCAAAGTGAGAAGAGTGCAGCGAGGAGGAAAGAAGCAGGGCTATACCTGGGACAGAGGAAGGTACAAAAAAAAAACAATCACGCAGTACAATCCAGTGTCCAGAGAAGATAAACAGCCAGATTTAAGGGCAATTAGACAGTCTAGATTCTAAAAGAAAAAGAGGTATTTCCTTTATATTTAGATTTATTATAAACAAGTCAGTTCCTTTCCTGGGGAGGTTTAGTATATTCTGTTGCTGGGTGGTGGGAGTATTAGGGTTGCTTAATGGCCCAGGGTTTGGGTGTACGTCTCCACTAAGAATAAGTTGGGATGGTGTAAGGAATATAACTTTTAGTATTTAGCTATAACTTTGACATCCTGAAGGGATGTATTCATGTAAGGTAATTGAATAAGTAATTTAAATAAGGCTAGATCGATCAGTGAATAATTAAAGATTTTTGGTGATATAGTGAGTATGGGGGGGTTTGATAGAGAGGGATTGGGAAATGGAGAGAATGAGAATGTGATATAATGTTGAGATCAATATGTAGGAAGTTAGCTGAGCTATAAAAGTAAGAGTTAGGATAATTGTGCAGTGTAAGCCTAACATCTTGTTCTATGTAAGATATTGTAGAGTAGTTGGGAAGAGGTGTGAGTAGTATAATTGTAGTTTGGAATGAGTTATGACAGAATTACGACAGGAGGGAGTGTTTAAGTAATAAATGGTACGGGAGTTTAAGCAGTGGTATTTAAGCAGAGTACCTGAAGAGTATTTGTAATTAATGGGTTGGATTTTTGTGGGTGGTGCAGTTTTGTTGGTAAGAGGAGTGGGGAGATATCTAGGTCATGACTGGATGACTGAGATTAGGGGGAATGGCTTGCTTGAGATACATGTATGACTAGTGGGGGGTGTGGGAATTGGGGGTAGGGTAGGGGTACAGAGCGGGCAGAGCCGAACTTGGAGATTTCCAAAAAGAAAAAAATAATCGAAGAAGCTACACAAGGTCAGTAAATAGTAAGTCTTACTTATATCTATACATTAGCTAGGAATAGTGATGGACAGTGAAAAAATATAGAAAAAGGAAAAGCAAAGTAGAGGGAAAGAAAAGGAGAGGGGGATTTTATATAGAATAGTTGGAAGGGTACAAGTGAGATAAACGGCCAAATAATGTAGGGTGGCAAGGAAAGAAGGCAGCAGGAGGGTTGGTGATGGGCTTCAGCTCTATCTATAAAGATTTAATTTCAAAAAATTAGCACAGGGTGACGTACATAAAATAGATGGTGCAGTCTGCCGTACTTTTGAATGTGTCGTGGAGGCAAGGTTTGAAGCAGACTGGACAAAGGGGACATTCCGCATTGTTGCTTTAGTCAAGTTAATGCCTAAAAAGGGAAGAATGACAACATGTTTGGAGTGGAAAGTCAACAAATGAGTATGAAAATACGCATTTGTATAGGAAATGGAGAGAGCTGGGGGTGGAGTAAGACAGTGGAGTACAGAGAAGGAGTGCTTTTGAATTACACAGGACAGCAGAGACAGAAGTAGAGGTAGTAGGTTAGTGGGAGGAAAATAGATAAGCTGAGAGTGAGTTACATAGCATTATACATTGCTACAATTGGAAATTACACATCAAACTTTAAAATACAATAACTACCATGCAAGCTAGAGGCACAGTGCTTACAGGCTAGGACTACAGGAATACTGTGTGCACAATTCAACTACAATTAGAAAAAAAAGAGCAGTAGGGAACATTGTATAAAAATACATGTAGTACGCTAGCAGTTTGAAAATAATCAATACAGCAACCTGCAGGACTAGACAGCTGTGTATGTGCAGTATATGTAGCCAAAAATAATTACTTCACTATACAGTCAATACAGCGACCAGCAGTACTAGACAGCTGTGGAATTGCGGCCACTGTTAATACTATGAACCAACATATGAGGAACAAAGAAATATGAAATTAGGTTTAGTCCATATACAGATAAACAGCTGGTACTCAAATATGCTTGGTCAAATAAATGTTAAAGATGGGAAGCAGCAGAAAAATATTTATTTTACTTATTTTTTTGTATACCAGGTTTGTCCAACTAGGTTTAGTTAAAAACTCCTTTTCAGTGGAGGCCCAAGGACAAATGCTCCAATGTATTACAAACATTTTAAATATATATTCAGTAACATACATGAACAAACATTAAGCAATATACATTAACAATTACACAAACATTTGCTAATTAGAGTACATTTATATGAAAACTAAAGGCAGCCACTCCAGTGGCACAAAGGAATAAAACCCTGTCTATGGCTCAGCCGAGCCAGGTTTGATTGATGAGTGGGGAAAGTGCTCACTAATGATGTTTCCCAAGAGGAGGCATGATCCAAATTGAGGAGTTGCCCTCTGACATAACCAATGAGCATGGGGGCAGTGAAAGGGGAAATGGGTAAGGCATATAACAGAAAAACTGCCAGATGGAAGAACAGACAGCTAAGCCCCAAGGACACCCTTAAGATCCACAACTGGCCCTACCAACACCAAAGTAAGTCGGGGGGGGGTAGGATAGGTGGCAGACCTGGAGTGGATGTGGAGACCAAGGGTCACAACAGTAATAATGAGGTCCAAGGGGACCAAAAAAAATAAATAAATAAATGCAACTACTACAGTGTAAAAGATACTTATGCATTACTGGATGTTGAACTTTAAGCATATAAAGAGATGCAAAAGTGGGTTTGTCAAACAGGTAAAAAAAAAAGATCATGTTATTACTTCCTAGAAATTCAAAGAAATGACGGAGAGGGAAGGAACTAGAAAAATAGAAAATGTTAAAATTGTATGTAAGTGGTTGGGTATCAAACACTTTCAGAGACTATTATATATATGGTTATTATAATGTTTACAAACGTATGGAGGTTGCGGGTAAACAGTGTCACAAAACTATGTATGTAGCTGGGAGATGCTACTAAAACTAAAGTACAAGGACCCCAAAAAAGGAATCCACAACAAGTAAAAAAGGCAAACAGGTCCACCACAGGAATAGAGTCACAATAAGGCTAAGACCACTGGAAATGTAGGAAGCAGTTTAATCCACGACTGAGCGCTTTCACCAGAAACCTGGTATCATCAGAGTCAAAAACAATTCATACACACCCAGCATGTTCTTATATACAATAAAAAAAGGGCAATTAATCAATTATCATTCCTTAATTGATGTAACATCCTTAAAGGTGAACTGAGCAGGAATCAAATACAATTCTAAAAAGGCATATGTATAAATCCCTTCATTGATGTAAACAAGTAAAAAATAATATATACACAAAAATAAATATATAAAAAATATATATATATGTATATATATATAAATGTATTTCATATCTTAATAACAAACCTAACCTAACTAGAAATATAAATCACAGTATATGAAATATAATAAAATATGTTTACGGAATAAATTGAACACAAAAGTATTATTCAAAATGTAAACAATAATGTATCAAATTCAGATGCTTGGTGTTTCCTTACATAAGACTAATCAGAGTAATTGTAATTATAACAATGCAACATTGACTTCTTGTTACTGCAACCACCAGGAAAAATGTATATGAAATATAATGTTAGACAGTCATCCAAAAAGTTAATTCAAATCTAAATAAAATTAGATCTAAATTTTAACAAAGGTTTTAAAGAAATACTTTCGTTGATCCCTGGATGTTTAGTAGCATTTAGCCTGATCTGCCATTCCATTTCACGGAGTGCAACAAGATTGTCAACATCTCCGAATGCATCAGATTTAATTTTGTCCACTACAAAAAATAAAAATTTTTTGAATTCGTGACAAGTCCTACTATGTAAATAAAGGGCATTGTGGTCATCCTTTCTTCTAATGGAACCACAATGCTCCCTAATTCTCTCTTTTAAACATCTTGTAGTCTTGCCCACGTAAAAAGCATCGCAGGTCATACACGATGCAACGTATACACAAAACTTGGTGGCACAATTGCATCTCCCAGGGCATGCAATAGAACGACCGTAGCCTGCCACCATAAGGTTGGAACCAACTGCTATAAATCTGCACCATTTACAACTACCACATTTATTCATTGTTGATCTCACATGGTTATCACTTTTTCTCTCTAATATATCCTTCAAATTATTTCCCCTACTAAAGATTATTACAGGGGCATCACCCAAAATGGATTTTAGATTTTCACTTAGAAAATAATCCCATAACATTTTAACATTTGTACAGATTTCCAAGGAAATATCATTGTATTTCAAGATGAATTTAGGCCTTTCTTTGTCTATACCCACATTGTTGTTGTCACTGTTCAACCCATGTGAAACTAATTCCTTAACCCCTGTTTTCAAAATTGGGGAGTATTTACTTCTCCTCTTTTTGTACACCTCCTTTTTTGTTCTAATTAAGAGTGCCAAAGGATATCCTCTCTCCAAGAAAAATCCAATAAGGGTGTATATTTCTTTCTTGAAGTCCTCGTCATTACTGGTCAACCTAGAAAGGCGAACCATCTGACCTTTGACCAAACCCCTCCTCTGGTGCATAGGATGGCAACTGGTATAATGCAACATAGAATTTGCATAACTCGGTTTTCTATATATATTACTAGCAAACTCCGTTAAGTTCTTAGTAATCCTAATGTCCAAGAAGTTGGCATAATCTCTATTCCAATTATAGGTAAATTTGAGGAATCCAGAACAGTTGTTAATATAATCCATGAATTCCCTAACATTGTCCTCATCACCCTTCCATAGTATGAGTAAATCGTCCAGAAACCTATTATAAGACAAAATGTTGTTCCTAAATCTGGAATTCAATATGTACTTTTTTTCCATGCTAATAAAACTAAATTAGCATAGGCTGGGGCGCATTTGGCACCCATTGCTACCCCAGTCATTTGTTTGTATCTTTCACCCTCAAACATAAAAAAGTTGTTATTAAGTACCAATTCCATAAGTCCATGACAAATCTCTAACTTGTCCTTATCAAATTTCCTGTTTAAATGTAGACTATCATAAAAAAGCTCTAAACCCTCCACATGAGGAATTACTGAGAAAAGATTGACAATGTCAATTGTTAAGAAACCAAAGTTGCCAAGTTCCAAAAAATCAATTGAATTCAACCTTTCTAAACAGTGCCAAGAATCCTTGAGTATATGTTCAGCATCTGTTAAGGCCTTCTTGCAATGAAAATCTACAAAAGCTGCCAGTGGCTCGGTCTTCGAACCCTTGGCTGAAATGATAGGACGAAACTGAAGAAAATCAGTTCCCTTATGAGTCTTAGGTATGCCAAAAAACTTTGGCATATAAGGAAACTTCACTGCTAAGAAGTGAAAGTCTGCCTCATTAATCGCTCCCTGATATAAGGCGTCTAATAGGTACATATCAATTTTCTGGTATGCTGAATTAATCTCATGTATCGATACTCTTGTGTAGGTGTTGTCATTATTTAGGATGGACATCATCTGACCAACATAATCCAAATTGTACATGATGACCATCCCTCCACCCTTGTCAGGTCTCATACATCTATATTGACCCGTCAATGTAAGTTCCTTGAGTACTACCCTTTCACTGTTCGTCATGTTGTCAATATAAGTGGCCCTTTGCAAACAAAGTCTCCTCAACTCATATTCCACCATTTTCTCAAAAATACTGATTTCTTTGTTAGCAGGTGGCACGAAAATACTCTTCCTCCTAAGTATATTGGAACAGTCCTGCCCATTAGATGTAATACTGTTAGTACCTGAAATGTGAAAATAAAGTTTCAAATTGATTTCCCTCGTAAATAGCTTGAAGCTTTTCAATACGTGGGTTACATCTAAACTGAAGCTTGGTACAAACTTTTCCCCTTTGCTAAATAATTTGAAATGAAATTCATTAATAATTAAATCAGTATAATTGTATATAATATACCCCATTTCCTTTTGAATACTGTGTTTCAATCCCTTCTGTGGAATGGAAATCATGTTGCTAGCACTGTATGTTTCTGCATCATTATTATTCAATTTAACTTCCAAATCCTTAGTTAATGTTACATTTAAACAATCATATCCACTAATTGTAGTGGCATCAACATAGACCTCTTCCATAGAAACATCTAGAAGAGGCGGTATAACTGTCAACGCAGTATTCAATTGATTTTGTGCATTAAAGTTAAACTCATAGTTGCACTCCACCTGTTCATCCCTAGTGTTAACTTCATGCTGGTAAGTCTCAAAAATGTTGCCTTGCAACAACATCTCAATTCCATCATTGTCAACATCAGGTGAAATAAAACTATTTTTGTTAAATTCATCAATTGCATAAATATTCAAGTCAGTATGTGGACATTCACTAACAAATACACTACAAAACTCTTCATAATTCCCCTCATCGATTGTACCATTAGGAAAACTAGAGCCGGTTTGTAAAGAAGAATTAAACAATGCATCAATGTCATCACATACAGAAAAATTAACACATAAGTCCGAGGTACATTCAGGAGTAACAGAAATCAGCGATGGTTTGTTCCCCTCCTTCCTGGACTTAGTCGTTGCGGCTGACCCTGGTCTCTCCCCTTGTTTAATAGTCTCTCGGACCTTCGTGGTAGCTCCGGTCCCTCCAAAAAATCATCAATGTTATCCCCCTGGCTTTCATTAAGACATTCCCCATTCTGATTATAAACTTCAAATCTAGCAAGGGTTTCTTGTTGGTAATAAAATGCCTTCCGTCCCGGTGGATATGCGGTACGTGTTTTGTAAGCATGGCAGTCTCTGTCTAACTTTTTATTTTTAATGGCCTTGTTCTTATGTACAAAGTTATCTACATTTTTAATCACCCTCTCGTAGTGGTTTTTGTGCTGAAAAAATAATAAGTCTTGTGTAATATTAGCATCCAAGTTCACTATTTCCTCTCGTAACTTTTTCATTTTAATCTCGTTATGCCTCAATATTATATCTAATAAATCCATACCTGTCCTTTGGTATAAATCAATAAGTTCTTCATAGGCTTTGGAATCGGCCTCGATTCCCGTGGGTAGTTTCCAAATCCTTAAACCCATCGGAATCTGCCCCATTTCTTTTGATTTAACGAGAAATAAACTATCCAATTGTACTGCACGGAACTTGGTGCAAGTCTTTTCATATTTAAATATCTGTTCACGTAGCGTCAAAGGCTGTTGGTTAATTTGACCCACGTGACCCTTAGCATTCAAACCTCCACTTACGTCTAAAGTAGGGGTTTCCAACCATGCGCAAATGTTCCGTTGCTGGGTGTTGTAGTCCACAGTCCCCGATGTTGGCGGTACTTCCGTGTTGGAATTGCTGTCACCAAACAAATTTCCACTCCTATCACGTCTAACGGCACCACTGTAAGTTGTAGATTTTACCCTCTGCCCGGGTGTGATGTCGCTAGGAGAATGTAGTGTATACAGCTCCACCTGCGTCTCAGTAGGGCTGTTCACAGGAGTAGCATCATCTTTAGCCTTCTCCTCCTCATATAAACGTGTCAGCTTGGCCAACACGGTAGTTAGTTCTTTAAGCAATGCTTCCATGTCCACAACAATTCTTGCCTAGTGCTCAAATTCACGGCTGACCAAACAATAAAAGGAAAGTACAAGGACCCCAAAAAAGGAATCCACAACAAGTAAAAAAGGCAAACAGGTCCACCACAGGAATAGAGTCACAATAAGGCTAAGACCACTGGAAATGTAGGAAGCAGTTTAATCCACGACTGAGCGCTTTCACCAGAAACCTGGTATCATCAGAGTCAAAAACAATTCATACACACCCAGCATGTTCTTATATACAATAAAAAAGGCAATTAATCAATTATCATTCCTTAATTGATGTAACATCCTTAAAGGTGAACTGAGCAGGAATCAAATACAATTCTAAAAAGGCATATGTATAAATCCCTTCATTGATGTAAACAAGTAAAAAATAATATATACACAAAAATAAATATATAAAAAATATATATATATGTATATATATATAAATGTATTTCATATCTTAATTTTTATTTTACTTATTTTTTTTGTATACCAGGTTTGTCCAACTAGGTTTAGTTAAAAACTCCTTTTCAGTGGAGGCCCAAGGACAAATGCTCCAATGTATTACAAACATTTTAAATATATATTCAGTAACATACATGAACAAACATTAAGCAATATACATTAACAATTACACAAACATTTGCTAATTAGAGTACATTTATATGAAAACTAAAGGCAGCCACTCCAGTGGCACAAAGGAATAAAACCCTGTCTATGGCTCAGCCGAGCCAGGTTTGATTGATGAGTGGGGAAAGTGCTCACTAATGATGTTTCCCAAGAGGAGGCATGATCCAAATTGAGGAGTTGCCCTCTGACATAACCAATGAGCATGGGGGCAGTGAAAGGGGAAATGGGTAAGGCATATAACAGAAAAACTGCCAGATGGAAGAACAGACAGCTAAGCCCCAAGGACACCCTTAAGATCCACAACTGGCCCTACCAACACCAAAGTAAGTCGGGGGGGGGTAGGATAGGTGGCAGACCTGGAGTGGATGTGGAGACCAAGGGTCACAACAGTAATAATGAGGTCCAAGGGGACCAAAAAAAATAAATAAATAAATGCAACTACTACAGTGTAAAAGATACTTATGCATTACTGGATGTTGAACTTTAAGCATATAAAGAGATGCAAAAGTGGGTTTGTCAAACAGGTAAAAAAAAAAGATCATGTTATTACTGCCTAGAAATTCAAAGAAATGACGGAGAGGGAAGGAACTAGAAAAATAGAAAATGTTAAAATTGTATGTAAGTGGTTGGGTATCAAACACTTTCAGAGACTATTATATATATGGTTATTATAATGTTTACAAACGTATGGAGGTTGCGGGTAAACAGTGTCACAAAACTATGTATGTAGCTGGGAGATGCTACTAAAACTATTCAGGTATTGATGAAAATTATTTGTGGGGCATAGGTTTCTGAAAGAAGAGAAATGGTTTGGTGATATGGTAAGCTGAATATAACAGTGGCATTTATACTGGGGATGTACAGGATTCTATGAAGACTTCTCTTCAAAAACTATGAAAAATATTGTATTGCTTGCCACTGATTAAAGCTTAAACCAAAACAACATTAAAGCACACATTTATACAAAATTAAATTCAAAATGGATAAAATGCTAAATTTTTGGAAGATGTTTTGCCACATGTTCAGAATAATAAGTAGATTTTTAACTGAGGCTATAGATTGGTCCTCTACATCTTTGAAAATAAAATTTGAAAAAGACAACTGGAAACCTGCAGTAACCTGAAAGAAAAAAAATCTAGCCCTACATCAAGTTTAATTAATAAACGGTGGGGCGTGGCCAAGATGGGTACTGACTAGCAGCATTTTTTCCAGCTCTACCAGTTTTAATATTCCTGACAAGAATTAAACTTCAAAAACCATCTAAATTGACTTATTTTGACATATTTCAACTTCTATCAATCTATTTGTGGATTGTATTGAAAAACTATAATCTTTTTCTGAATTTTTCCTGTTAAAATCTTCAGACAAATATCTATAACTTCTTTGACTGATAGATGAGTCACACTAAGAGTAATTTTTCAGAATCTTCTCTTAAGAGTTTTTATCTTTGCCATCTACTCTGCAAGAGATGTCTTTAAAATTAGACAAAATGGACACAAAAATAGATGTTTTTGAACAGAAATGTTCAAAGCAGATGGACTTAATTCATAAAGAACTGCAGCTTCAGAAATCCCAATTTTTTTGACATAGAGCAAGCAGTCTCTCACTTATGTGGATGGAAGACTTCAAGAGGGTGAGAATAACATTGAATTTCTTTTGAAACAGAACACTATCCTACAAAATAAATTAGATGATTTAGAAACAGACCATGAAGGAATAATATATGTATTTTTTGTCTGCCAAACAACACAGAAGGAACTAATATGGTGAATTTTTTAACTACATGGTTAACAACTGTTTTGAATCTTCCTGAAGCCCTTTCATATGGGAATGAAAGGGCACAAAGATCCATTGTCACATCTCCAAATAAAAATGTTCCCAGATCTGTTATAGTGAAATTAATTTCAACTCAAAATAAAGAACTAGTGCTGAAAACTGCATGGTCCAAACCTCCCATAAAAATAAATGACAGTAATGTACACTTTGACAATGACTATTCTTCTGCAGTTATTTCCAAAAGAAAGCTCTTTCAACCTCTTATAAAATAACTCAAAAAGAACCAGATAAAAGTGCATCTCCTGTTTTCAGCCAGACTGAAATTATTTCTTACAGATGGAATTAAAACCTTTGAAGACCTTGAATATGCTATTTCTTTTATAAAAACAAACAAAAATTAATAGATAAATAGAGGAAATGGAATGGACAAGCCTTTTATTAAAAAGAATTGCGGAGAATGGATCTTGGAAATCTTCAGAGAAGAAGAAAAGGTCGAAAGATAAATGACTGTTTTCTTCATTATTTCAATGACATTCAGTTACATGTTTTATTTTCTTCATATGCTTTGAAATTCTTATATTTATTCCAGGTGGTAAAGAAATCTCTCATTTCAAAAGTAAGTTAATTTAACTTATTCTGAACACTTGATAATAAGGTACAGTTTAAAAACTGTGTGTTTATAGATTGGGGGATTAATGGTTTTTTGTCTGTTTGTGTTTAGGGTAACTTTGTTTCAGTTGGTTAACACTTGCTGATACTGAGTGTTTGAGATGCTTTGTGTGCGCTTCTTTATATTTTGCTATACTGCTGTTTATTTATTTTATTTCTTGAATGACTGGCTTATGTTATGGTTTCATGGTGCTTTACTGCTGTACAGATGGTTGCAGGGTTCTCAGGATTTAAGCGTCCGAATTTCACTGCTAACAGTGTTGCGGTTTGTGGGGAAGCTTTTGCGATTTTTTTTTTGCTAGTTGTTCACTTATGAGATAAGATCCATGCTATCATATTATAGAGGGCTCCCGCTAAAAAAGTTAAACTTCACCAAAACTACAGAATGAAGTCTCGAGCCCTTTTGACTTGAAAGCTCGTAATTCTTAACAATCGCAAGGCTGTAGAGCTATCAAGACAGTTATGAACTTTGACCTGTTTACAGCAGGAAGTTGTTACAATGTTAAAACGCTCACTTTGGTGACTACATTGTAAAACACAAACATCAGTTTTCAGGTGCCTAAATATGTAGCGACACGTTTGAAACAGTGTTCCTTCATGACGTTCAGAATATTTAGTAAAAGCAATGAGCAGTTTTAAAAGAAAGTGATTGTTTACTGAGTATATTCACCAGCTTGACTTAATCCAGGCAATCGCTCAGTTAAACTTTTTTCATTATATTTTAAAGTGGTGCTTGTGACACACTGATGCTAGCCACCCCACACTCTTATATTCACCCATGCACATTCGATTGTCTGTGAGAGTGGGGGGACAATGCTAATATTATCACCTTTTTGGAAACACATGAGAATTCACAGGGCAAACAATACCCACAGCTTGCTCAAGGGACCGGATTTCACTGTTGTGCCAAAATAAAAGTTCTGTCTGTAGATATAATGTTGTCCCCTGCACTGCTTCAAAAAAAAAAATGAGACTTTTCTGCATATATTAGTGGACATTTAGGAAATATTTTGGTATTGACGGTTTGATTGGTATTCTCTTAATTGTGTTCTGAGTTGGCGCTTCTATTTCCCCTTAGGAGTTTGACAAGTCTGCCCTAGGTGTTGTGAACGGGACACACAGCTATCTTTTGAGATCATAGCGTTGACCAGTTGTGTGGTCACAGAGACAAGTTAGATGAGTCCAAATCACATCCTTGTCTGGTCACCGTTTACAACTGTAAACCAAATTAAGTTCAGTGATGATTTATTAACAATCCAGTATCTTACAAGATCATCTAGAAGGGATGATCTGCTTTTTTATACTTTATCATACAGCTAAGAGTAGAGCATGCTTTCTTGTAAGTTTCTTTAGATTTTTAGACAACTAAGGTGAAGCTCTCATATACCGTCTAGTACATGTGACACTGATATGACCTTCTGTCTGCACCTGATTTTATGATATTATGTTTTTTTATTCTAGATAGTAGATTACAGATAATTTCCACTTCTTTTGGGAGGTGGGTAAACAACTAATACAAGGGCTGCTGTGATAGTAAATTATTTTTTTCAGACTTTGGATGGACTCTTACTAACTGTGGGTAACAAACACCCAGTACCACATGCAATTCTTCTAACATGCACACACCTAACAGTATAACCATTTCTGATGTTGTTTTAAGTTCATAGGTTCATACTAGGCTATCTGCCCTAGGGCATTTATAAGCCTAGCCAGAGTATGTTTGGCTTTCGACACCCATTTTAAATTAATTTTGCTATGCCCTTTTTCAAGGTTAGTATACTGTGCC
Source organism: Protopterus annectens (assembly GCF_019279795.1). Classification (NCBI taxonomy): domain Eukaryota; kingdom Metazoa; phylum Chordata; order Ceratodontiformes; family Protopteridae; genus Protopterus; species Protopterus annectens. The sequence goes on from NC_056727.1 coordinate 503,089,855, forward strand.
TCTGTCTAACAGTGACACAGAAGTGATACCCGGGGTAAACCTACGATCTCCCATCCACTCATCAAGATTCCTCTTGAAGAGAGTCAATGAGGGACTGTGCCTAACCTGGACTGGGATTTTATTCCAGAGTGAAGGGAGCCTCTGGGTTTGAATCTGTCCCTCCAGCATGTCCTATTTATTTCAGTGCTGAGGTTCAAGTCTCTCGAGCGCATAGCTCGATGGGATTTGGATTTTCTGAGGTGTAGCATGTCCATTAATTCCGGGCTGGACATGGCTCTATATGTCAAGCACAGATCACCTCTGAGCAGATGGTATGCCACTGAGTAGAGCTCTTTCTTTCACCGGGCAGCATATGGCATCTGTTTGAGCCCTTTGATCCTCTTGGTGAGGTACTTTTGGGGTCTTTCCAGTTGCTGCAGGTGTCTGGTAAGGTACATCCCAAAAGGGGCATTCTACTCAATTATGAGGAATGAGTAAAGAGGCATGATGACCTCCCCTGATCTAGATGTGAATCCCTTCATGATTAGGTGGGCTATATAAAATGTTTTTCTAGCCACTTTGGCCACGTGGTTGTCAAATGAGAGATTGCTATCAACTTGGGTCCCCAGGTCCCTAATTACTTCTTCTGTACTTAATGGATTACCACCTATGTGGTAATTTGTGGGCACTTTGTTTTTGCCAAAGGGGATGACTATACACTTTTTGGCATTTAGCTTGAGGCCATGGCTCTGGCACCAGTTGTCTGTTTCTATGAGGCCCTTTTGGAGGATGCTTGTGTCGGCTGGAGAGTCGATTATGGCATCCAGTTTGCAGTCATCTGCGAACTTGGTCAGCCGCAGTCCTTCCATGTTGGCCTGTACCTCCGAGAAATATATACTGAACAAGAGAGGTCCCAGGACTGAGCCTTGTGGGATGCCACTTGTAACTGGTTTGGAGTCTGACACGGCTCCAGCAATTCTAATCATTTGGGTTCTGTCCTTGAGCCAGTTTGCAACCCATCTAGTGACATAGGGGGTTATATTTAAGCTGGTGAGCTCATCTATAATGCCCGAGTGGGGTATTGTATCAAAGGCTTTTGCGAGGTCCAGGTAGGCTGTGTGGACCACCTTCCCCTCGTTAATGGCCTTGGTGACTGTTTCAAAGAAATCGACCAGGTTTAAGAGGCAGGATCTGCCCTTAACAAAGCTGAACTGGGTAGGATCCAGTGTCTGTAGGTCCCAAATATCTTTATTTATGAGGTCCATGATGATCCTTTCCATAGCTTTGCAGACCAAGCTAGTCAGGCTTATGGGGCGATAGTTTCCAGGATCCGTTGAGGCACCACCTTTGTGGAGAGGGACCACTGTTGCTGTACGCCACTCTTTGGGTACATATCCTGTAGTAAGGCTGAGATTGAACAGTAGTTTTATGTTTGGGTTTAGCTCTTCTTGGAGTTCATGTAGGACGCAGCCCGGGACACTGTCTGGTCCCACTGATGCTGTGTTTTTGCTTTGGAGAGGGCGGCTCTTACCTGAGCATCTGAGATGTCAGGGGGGCAGCACTCTGCTGGGATAGATATTTGCCCTTTTGGTGGGGAGGGGGGAGAAGTTTGTGCTGAACCTGTCAGCTAGGATGTTGGCAATGTCTGTGGGTTTGGTGTATTTTTTGTCATTTTGGACTAATTCTGAGCATATCTGGGAATTCCCACCCAGGTTCCTAACATAACTAAAGAAAGCCTTGTGATTATCCTTAGTGTCCTGTGCAATTTTTCTCTCGAAGCTGGCCTTAGACGATTTTATGAGTGCCCGTAGCTTTTTGCTAATACTGATCAGAGATGCCTTCCCTTTTTGGGATTTTGCTCTATCATGTAGTAGCTTCCTCCTTCTATTGTATAGTTTGTTTATGGCTGGGGTCCACCAGACAGGACATCTGCCTTTGGAGGATTGGGTCTTGGTTTTATTTGGGATTGCATGATCCATGCATTCCTGAAGGTGTTCATAGAATGCGTTTATAAAGGATTTTGCGGTCTGGGCCATATTTTCCACAGGCCCGGGGGCCTTGAAGGATTCCACCTCAGTTTTGAGGAGTGTGAAATTTGTATTAGAGAAGTTTTTTACTGTGGTTTTCTGGGCAGGGGGTGGGGTCGGGATGTGAATATCCAGTGAGATTAGTTTATGGTCTGATCTTACCAGTGAGGGATACACTTCTGGTCTGGAGCATAGAGTCCCCATGTTGGTGATGATCAGGTCTAGTATGTTTTCCCCTCTTGTGGGAGTGGTAACAAGTTGTTCCATAGCATTTGAGTTTATAAATTCTAGGAACCTTTGGGCTAGGGTGTTGGAGCTAGAGTAATGCTCCCAGTCTATGTTTGGGTAGTTGTAGTCACCCAATATAATGGTGTTCGGAGAGACCTTCATATTTTCCAGTGTTCTCAGGAAGGCCGAGTGGAGTTCCTGGGTTTGGGAGGGTGGTCTGTACCAGGCTATAAACTAGAAGGCAGTTTTACCCACTGTTAGTTGCACATGGATAGTCTCTGATGCTTCGTGCTGTGCCACCAACCTGGAGGTGTGGGTATCTTTGACGAATATTGATACTCCCCCCTCCTTTTGTGGTTCGGTCCAAGTTTTGGGGTCGAAAAGCATGGTATGAGGTATAACCTGGTAGTGCTGGGGTGCTCTCAGGAGCCTTGAACCACATTTCTGTTACTGCACAAATATCGATGTTCTCCATGCTAAGGAGAGTTTCAAGTGCATGCATCTTGAGGTTTAGACTTCTGGCGTTGAGTAGCATTACTCTTAGTTTCTTATCCCTTGTGATACCTATGGAGGTGGGTTTGTCTTTTGAGCCTTGCCTAAAAAAGGCACTATGGGGGTAGCAAGATCCTTTGCCAATATCCGAAAGCCCAGGGATGACAGGTACAAGCCATCCCTAGCGAAGCATAGTGGCTTGTCGAGCATGTCATCCCAGGCTGACAGGCATTGGATCCCCTTTGAATGACACCAATACTTAAGCCAATTGTTGAAATTGATCATCTTGTCTTCATATTGTGGCATCATTCTTGGTGAGGGTAAGATGCTACTCAAGGTCAGGGTCATACCGGCCTGGGCTACATGCTCAGAGAGCTCCTCTATGTCTCTTTTCATGTACTCCAGGGAGGTATGTCTCAGGTCATTCACACCAGCATGGACAATGACTAAGTCATATTTGTACTTGCTTGGAGTGACCTGAGTGCTTGTGTTATGTGGCGGATCCTAGCGCCCAACAGGCAGCTCACCGTGACCTTCTCCTTGTTCAGCCTGGTGAGCGGGATGTCAGTGTGCCTGATGATTGAGTCACCTATTACAAGTGTATCAGGTGTGTTGTTTAGCCTTAAGGGCTGTGAGTGTTCGGCACACTGGCTTTGTGAGCTATGTGTTGCACATGTTTTGTTTTGGGGTAGCGGTTGCTTGGGTGTCTGCTTTGGAGGTCTCTGCTGCTTAGGCAGATTTTTATTTAGAGCCTCCGAGTATGTTTTTGTATGTTTATGTGTTTGGTTTGCTGTCATGGTAGGTCTGTGTGAGACTGGAATTGTAGTGAGTATGGTTTCCTTCTCCTCCTGACTGGTTACGACAGTACTGAGTTGAGAGAGCTTAGCCTCCAGTTTGGCTATATGGTTGCATCTCTCACATGTGTTGGAATTTGTTGGGAGGAGGAGAGGGTTGTCTGTGTACATGAGGTAGTTGTAACATTCCCTCAAGATTCCCAGATTAACCAGCTGGACCGGAGAGGAGATTGACAACTGACCTTTGGACATGCTGGAATAGTATTGGGAATTCCTTTATAATTGAAAAAAAGGGCCAATGGGGAACAAAGTACTCAAGGGGAGTTTGTGAGGGTGTAGTGCTTTTAATTTTTTAGTGCTGACTTATATAATTGCTTTAGTGAGCAAGTGCCAGGTAACTTAAATGCAATGTGTTACAGGTAACTTAAATGCAAAAATGACAAACTGTAACTTTCTTTCAAGTGAAACAAGGAAATAAGTACAGTAAGCAATGCAGATATCACTAGGGATCCACAGAAGCGCTGAAAAGCCACGTTTTAGGTGGAATTAGTGTTTCAGGGAAATAACAAGCAAACAAACAACAAGCATACAAACAAAGCTAGATTCAGCAGGCCTGGATCTAGTCTATGCTACAGCAAACAAGGTGTACCAATTTCAGTAAGAAGCAGTTCAAATATGCAGGCACTATAAGCCTTTAACCAGAAATTCCCAGCTCAGAAGGGCAGAGTCCAGCCTCTCCTCCCACAAGAGTGCAGACCACGAACCCTCTTAATGTAAAATAACTGGCCTGAAGCCCAAGTGCTTAAACCGGAATTAATACACTTTTAGAGTAACAGACACTGAGCCCGCAATCAGCAGTTCCCAACTTAGAAGGATGTAAGCTACCTGTTCTGCCACTACAGTGCAGACCACAAACCTTCTTAATGTAAAACAACTGGTCTGAAGCCCAAGTGATTAAACTAAAAGGCTTAGAATGAGTTACACCAAGCAGTAATAAATACAAGTGAGTACTTTTAAGATGACGCAAAAGCAAAATAAAGTAGGAAGAAACACAAATACAGTAAAAGCAGATACATTTTTTTTTTGAGTGACCCAAGGGGACTTTCAAGATTGTGTGTTTCAGCATTCTCTTTACCATAAGGAAATAATCTCACTCATTTACTGAAGACAATATTTGGGAGGAGTGGAAAACGCCAGTCAGTATTCACCTACTAACTTCCCTGTCTATAAATAACAATACGTTATATAAATATAGTGCTGCACAATGCTCAGGTTTATGTATTATTTCTAATGATTTATTTCTGTCTTACTATTGTAACAGACTTTTAGCTCAGTGATTCCTTTTTGGATTACTGGATTGCTATAACTTAATATTTGTTGCTACTGATTGCATTCTTGCTGAATTTATTACAGTAATGATTAGATCCCCCCTGTTTCTGGCTTGTTGTTATCTTCATTTTTCTGATTTTTGGGGTTAAAAGTATAAATAAGCTAGAGTTAGATTTAGTTGGGTGGTATGGCTTCTGGGATATGTGATGGGGGTTGCTGCAGAAATGCCTAATTATTCACTTTAATTTCTACAAACATTAGGATAACCATTCTTTAATAATGTTTCTCAGGCAGATGGTTACTGCACTGGCAAACATGGAATCATTAATTTCATTTCATTCTAATTTTATACATATTAAAGAATAGTTTGATTTAAATGCTAACATTATTACAGCATATGCATATTTTCAAGTTCTGTTATAGTCATGTTTGTACAAGTTATATCTTCAGGACTGAATTTAATTTCTATAGGTAAAGTGGTCATATGAACTTTATATTGTAACATATTAGTATAATATAAGTTAGAGATAATTAAGTCCTCTTCAACATGCACTACTCTATTCAACTATCATAACAGATATTTTAATAAAGCTCCTTTTACTTACATCCTTAGTCAGTTTACAATTTTTCATAACATTTATTATCTTAGTTCAGTCATTATTAAAGAGTACTATTGCTGTGTTGTTTATCTTTCAACACTCATACTATATTTCAATGGAGACATTTTATACTTTATAATTATATTTCAAAACTTGACTTTTAGGAAACTCTGTTTATATTCACTAGGTTCTTTGAATCAACAAAACCTTTATGTACCTAGTTTATGAGAAATTATAACATTTGAACAATAGTTAAGATTTTAGATTTTATTTTATATTACTACATAAAAAGGAATTCAGTATTTAAATTCCATGTTTTGTCTGAAGCCAATGTTCTATTCATTTATTATGGCGAAGATGACTTAAATGCTGTTGTTGAGAGGGTGGTAGATTCAAACATTATTCTGTTTGAATCAGGAGTCTTTTGAACTCCATGAAGAGGGAGAATGTGTACTCAGATTTATTTTTCCTGTATATAGTTTCTATTAGCTATCTTTTAGTGTCTGAAACATTTATTTATTTGATTTACATATTAATTTTATATCATTTGGAACACAACTGGACTAAGTTTCATATAATTACAGTAAAGACATATAAATACTTGATTACTTCTAGTCATCTACAAATATATAATACTAATAATATGAATTCTACATTAAAATGTATTTCCATGAACATAAATGGTCTTAATAACAGCTGCAAAAGAGGGACTCTATAAATATCTGAAACTGTTTAATTCTAGTCTTGTTCTTCAAGAAACACATTTACTAAAGGAAGATACAGACAGATTTAATAACAAGAAATATACAGTACTATCTTGTTCACATCATCAACAAAAAAGAGAGGAGTTGCTATATTATGGAATAACTCCCTTCCTTTCACTAAAATCTTAGATACATATAATGATGACAAGGGTATGTTATGTGTGGTTATTCTTGAAGTTAACAAAAATATATACAATCACTAATGCTTACTGGATTCCTGTTAAACAGTTAAACAACAGCTAGAGCAAGTAATTCAATTCTCCAAAGGGAATATCATACTAGCAGGAGACTTTAATTGTATAGCAAAGGAAAATGATTCTACTGCTTTCGGGAAGAGAATGGTTTCATCTCCAGCTAAAAACTTAACTGAATTTGCTGAATCTTTTAATATTAAAGACATACATGATTTTGCAGATACAAGTTCACTTTTTTACACATATTTCTCACCAAGATTTGGCACAGATTCTAGAATTGACAGAATATACATTTCAAATCAATTAATTAAAAATTTAATTAAAGTTAAAGTTCATTCATGCCCACTTTCTGATCATAATACAATAACTTTTGAACTCCTTTTACATTCTAGTTGTTATCCTCAAATTAAAAGAATACCTGCATATCTTACTAATTTATCTGATTTTAGAGATTTTGTCATTTCTGAAGTTAATAATTTTATTAAATTTAATAATTCTGAAGACACATCTGTTTATTTATATATGGGATGCTCTGAAATTAGAAGTTATGTACCTACCATAACGTCCCATGTTAGTTGTCTTCTCTCGCCTTCTTTCTTGCTGGATGGGTTCGGAGCCGATCCTCGGCTCCGACTCGGCACTTGCTAAGCTCAACAGCTAATTTTACCAGCTCGAGGCAACCCTATATCCCATGATGCAAGGCGGAGATTACTCAGATCTCGTTTGGTAGCTAAAGAAATAGTAGTATTTTCTTCCAACTTAAGAGGAGGAAGAAAATAAGGATACTAAATAACATCATAACCCTCTCTAGAAAGGATCAACATAATCTAGTGACACTAGGAGTTGAACAGCTAGAAAAAAGGTAATAACCTCTTAATAGAAGATGTATAATCTTCCCGGTCTGACCAGGCTAGGGGATGGAGGGGCCAAGAGAGAAGGCGAGAGAAGACAACTAACATGGAACGTTATGGTAGGTACATAACTTCTAAATGTTAAGTTGTCAATCTCGCCTTCATTCTTACTGGATGGGACCGCGTCCCTAGCACCTCTATCCTGGGTGGCTCAATGGAACAGACTCTTGAGAACGGTGGAACCAAAATTTGCTCTGTCTCTGGAGACCAAATCTAATTTGCAATGTGAAACAAAGGTATGAGGAGAGGCCCATGTGGCTGCTGCACAAATAGTGTCTATTGGAAGCCTAGCTTGAAAAGCTGTAGATGTAGCTAGAGCTCTGGTAGAATGGGCTTTTGGGTTAGAAACCAACTCTTTGCCTCTGAGCTGATAAATGTAAGTGATCACAGAAGACAGTCACCTAGATAAAGTTACCTTAGAAACTGGAAGGCCTTTCCTGTTCTTTGCATAGGATAGAAAAAGTTGATCAGATTTCCTAAAAATTTTTGTCTTATCCAGATAATATCTGAGCTGGCGGTGAACATCGAGATAATGTAACTTTTGTTCAGCTCTATCAGAATAGTTTGGAAAAAATACTGGAAGATCAATGGATTGATTTAGGTTAGTTTGTGATGCCACCTTTGGTAAGAAAGACGGATTAGTTCTTAGGGATACCCTGTCTTTGTGGAATATTAGATAGGGAGGGCAAACACAGAGAGCATGAAGCTCAGATACTCTTCTGGCAGATGTAATGGCAACTAGAAAAAGTGTCTTCCAAGAAAGCAATTTCAAAGAACAGGCAGCTGCAGGTTCGTAACAGGGAAGGATCATGGATGTTAAAATTAAATTTAGATCCCACTGTGGTGGGTGGGACTCTAATCGGAGGTTACAATAAAAAGATACCTCGAAGGAATGCCTTGCAAAGTTTATGTGACATAATGTTGTGGTCCAAAAAGCCTATATGAAAATTTGAAATGGCTGCCAGTTGAACTTTCACTGTGGAAGAAGAGGATCCTGAATGAAAAATGTCAGCTAGGAAGTCCAATACCGAATGAATTGGAGCAGTATAGGGTTCTATGTTCCTAGCTTTTGCCCAGAAAGAGAAACGTCGCCATTTACTAGTGTAAATCTTTCTGGTAGAAGATTTTAGGGAAGCTACTATGATATCCCGTACAGGATTAGAAATCATAGGAAGCCTGGCTAAGGATGGAAGTGGAGCAACCAAGCAGTGAGGTTGAGAGAGGGTATGGATTGGTGCAGTTGACCCGACTGGTGGGTCAGAAGATCTGGAACCGGGTCCAGATGCCATGGCTGTACCAAGAGGTAATGATGCAGGAACGGAAACCATATCTGTCAAGGCCAATAAGGGGCAATGAGAATCAACTTGGCTCTCAAAGCGGTTGCTTTCTGAATTAGCTGAGGTATCAGCGGAAAAGGTGGAAAGGCATAAAGAAGTCCCCGAGGCCAATCTTGGGTTAGAGCATCTCTGGGGGGATGGCCTGGAAGGGGGAAGAGAGAGAAGAAGTCTGGGCATTTGCTGTTTTGAGGTGTAGCGAAAAGGTCGCAGCAAGGAAGACCCCACTTCTGAAAAATCTCTTCCGTCACTGACTGTTTGAGAGACCACTCGTGAGGCATGAGAATAGCTCTGCTCAATCTGTCCGCTATGATGTTGGATTTCCTGGGGATGTGCGTTGCTATCAGAAACCGGAGACTGCCCATTGCCAAAGTCTGAGCGCCTCTCGACACAGTGGATAGGACTTGGTTCCGCCCTGTTTGTTTATATACCACACTACGGACATATTGTCCATTTGGACTGCAATAGTTCCCAGGGGAAGAGAGTCGTTGAGGGCTTGCAACGTTAAAAGCACTGCTCTCATCTCCAGAACATTTATGTGCAGATGGTACTCAAAAGGTTGCCAAGTGCCATGGACCATTCTGCCCTGATAATGCCCCCCCCACCCGATCAGGGAGGCGTCCGATGTAACCGTGGTAACTGGGGCAAGAGGAACAAATGGTCTGCCTTGATGGATTTGAGGGGACGATATCGACCAAGTCAGATGTCTTTTGCAAGTTGTAGTTACTATGATCTCGTGACGCATGGGAAGTTGTTGAAAGGACCATTGGGTGAATAGCATCCATTGTAGAAGCCACATGTAAAAGCGGGCGAGGAGAAGAAGTGTTATGGCAGCCGCCATAAGACCCAGTACTTTCAGAGCAAATCTGGCCTGAATTTTTTTGCTGAATAGAATCACTTGGACTTGTCTTTGAATGTCCAAGATCCTTTAGTCTGTCAACCTTGCTGAGAGTTGTACGGTGTCCAATCTTGCACCTATAAAAGTAATATATTGACAAGGCGACAAGGCAGATTTTTGAAATTTATAGAAATTCCTAGCCCACTGCAAGTGTGAATGGTGTAATTTCTGGCTTGGAGAAGCTGATGCCTGGTGGTGGCAGTGAGGAGCCAGTCGTCTAGATATGGAAACACCTGGAATCCTTGACGTCTCAGGTGAGCCGTAACCACTGCCATGCATTTGGTGAACACTCTGGGGGCTGTAGTGAGTCCAAAGGGCAGGGCTCTGAATTGGAAGTGACTGGTCCCCAGCCGGAAGCAGAAAAATCTTCTGGAGCATCTGTGAATTTTTATGTGGTAGTACTCATCCTGAAGATCTATCGAGCACATCCAATTGTCCTTGCCCAGAAAGGGCAGAATGGACTGAAGCGTGACCATCCAGAATCTTGATTTCTTTACAAATTTGTTGAGTTTGCTGAGATCTAATATTGGTCTCCAGTCTCCTGTCTTTTTTGGAACTAAAAAGAACCTTGAGTAGATTCCGGATCCTATTTGGTCCGCTGGGACTGGCTGGATGGCTCTTTTTACTAGCAGTTTTGATATTTCTAGTACTGCTAATTCCCTTAGACCGGGTGGAACGTCTGGAAGGGTTCCCTTTTGTTGAATTGGGGTTTGAATAAAGGGAATTTTGTAACCCTTGGATATAATTGACTGTACCCATTTGTCTTGAGAAAGGGAAAGCCAGGCTATTGGGTACAGCGATAGTTTTCCCCCAACTGCCTCCGAAGGCGGACAATCGGGCAACATCTCAGGGATGCTGGAAGGGTTTGTCAGAAAGAGGCTCTCTGCTACCCTGATTCTGCGGACCACCTCTGCCCCTAGGGTGGTGTCTATTATTGTTACCCCCTCTGCCTCTGGGGATAAACTGACTTCGTGCGTCAGGCGTGACTCCTTGAGATTTGCGGAACCACATTTTCCCTCCCTTCTGTCCTTTGGGGTAAGGTCTAGAAGGGGTGGAGAAATGGACTCCTACGGCAGAAAGAGTCTTGCCATCTTGTTCACATCTAGTCAAAGTGTCTTTCACTTGAGGACCGAACAAGGTCGAGCCATCAAAGGGGGAGTTTGTGAAAGACGCCTTGAAGGGGTCTGCAAAATTACAAAGCCGCATCCAGGACTGACGCCTTAAAGTCACTCCTGTGCCTGCGGCCCTACTCGCTCCATCGGCTGCATAAGAAATGAGCCGCATGGAGGAGTTAGCAATGGAGTTAAGGATTCCTAGCTGTGAGCTAATCTTATCCTGAGACCCAGCAGCTGACGGATCCTGTAAAACTTCTCCCAACACTTTAAGAACGTCTCTTTGAAGGCAGGTGAAGTGGCATAAGTAGTTCAGCGATCTCATAGCAAAAGTCACTGAAGAAAAAAAATCCGCTTACCGTACCTGTCCATAGTCCTAGAATCTTTATTAGGAGGATGGACAGGTACTGAAGGATCAGCTAATTCCTTCTTGGTGGCAGCAGCCACCACCATGGCATCAACTGGGACACCCTTTGTCAAATATTGTCTATCTTGTGGGGCAGTAATAAATTTTGAAGGTCTCCTAGGGATAGGTTCCACCGAATCTGGAGCCATCCACGCCTTCCAAGCCACTACCTCCATGAGAGGGTCAAAAGGCGGAGACACCCAGGAGGTGGAGGGTTGCGATCCGAACGCCTCCAGGTATACTGACTCATCCTCGGAGGGATTAAGGGAGGGCCAGTTCCCCCTCTGTTTCAGGATTTCAAGGATGTCTGAAAATGAGACATCCTCAGAGGAGGACCTTGGGGAGTCTAAATGTTTCCTCTTACATGTCCTCTTACGCGGGGGTTCTCCTGATGGATCAGGAGAAGCCTCGGAAGAGGAAGATATTCCCAATGGGGAAACCTGAGGCATTGGATCTCTGGGTCCGGGAGCAAGAGAGTGGGAAGAGATGTCCGCAGGCACTGTAGTGGGAGGAGCTGATGGAACTGTCCGTTGACTAAGCCCAGGGGCTAGTACACTCCTCATCACCTCGAAGGCTCCCCTGTCAGAGAGACCAGAAAGTTCCCTTTCCAAAGAGATAGGAACCCCAGGCCTCACCGACAGGGAAGGCTCCGAGGCAGATGTCGGGGCCGAGCTCACCAACGCCGAAGCTCCGAGAGGGAGAACGGGGTCAGACAAGGGTCCAATGCCACTCGCCCCCTCGGAGCCGATGAGAGAGACTAGATGCCCGGATCCCTCCAATGAAGGTCTCAAGGAGGAAATCAGAGCCGAGGACGGAGCCGAAAGGGGTGGTATCGGCTCCGGTCACAACGGTACCGGTTCCGAGGAGCTCCGGCTCCGAGCTCTGTAAGAGAGTCGGAGGAGGAATGCTCGGTGGATGTGATATAGCTACAGTCTGTTGAGATGGGCTATGGAATATTTGGGCCAATGCCTGAGACTTTGTCTACTCACCACTCTCTCAAGGTCGTGATTGGATAGCCTGGATGACCGAGAAGATCGGCTCCGATGGCTCCACTCCGAGAGCAAAGGTGATCTCGGAGCCGAATGTATGGATTCCACTGAAGGGGATCAAGATCTCTTTTTTGTATCGGTACCGGATGGAGCCGATACTGAGACTGGCATGGAAAGATCGGCTCCGGCCGGAGCCAATCTCGAGCCTGGTGAGGAAGGACCTGAAGCCGACGACTTGGAAGCTTGAGCCGAAGGCTTAACAGGTTTCGAGGGCTTCCCCGGCACCGACTTAGTCGGGGAGCTCTCGGGCTTTAATAAGCCCATTAATATGAGTTTATTTTTTAGTTCCTGTAGGACTCTTGGGCTGAAAGCATGACAGATAGCACAAGAGTCCTGCAGGTGCGAAGGTCCCAGGCAATAAACACAAGAAGTGTGACTGTCTGTCAGAGACATTGTCTGACAGCACGAGTCACACTTCTTGAAGCCTGAGACCTTAGTGTCCTTCGACATAACTGTGTCGATGAACAACAGTAACACAATCACACACAAAAAACACTCAATCCAACAAATTAAATTAAATTAATTAAAATAAATTACATTAACCAGGGAAAAAACAGTCACACACAAACAATCCCTGACAGGAAAAATTTAATAGAGGGGAAGGCCTAAGGCCTGACTAGGGACAAGGGAATATTTAGTCAAAAAGAAGGGAACACTGACAGGAATAGGGCTAAGGTGAGTCGATAATTAACAAAAATATATATAATATATATATATATATATATATATATATATATAAAATTAAAGGGGGGTAGACAAAAGTCTCTGAAAAGTTCACTTACCAAGAGCTGGTAAAAGAAGGCACCTCGTTAGCGAAGCAGCAAACGAGATCTGGGTAATCTCCGCCTTGCATCATGGGATATAGGGTTGCCTTGAGCTGGTAAAATTAGCTCTCGAGCTTAGCAAGTGCTGAGTCGGAGCCGAGGATCAGCTCCAAACCCATCCAGCAAGAATGAAGGCGAGATTGACAACTTAACATGCATACTTATATGGAAGAATAATTAATTGGTACATACATAAGAGAAAGTTTTGGGATAAGGAACTAAAAACCTTTCAAGAAAAGATTGACAAAGTTAAATTACAAAAACAGGCAAGGAAATCTAGCAATACAGAAGATACTAATGCTCTAACAATAAATACTTAGAAATATTAAATCATAAGACTAAGGTTAGTTTAGAGAGATTTAGACACACAAACTTTTCTACTAATCCTAAATCTCTTAAGAAACTAGCAATTAAAACTAAAATTAAACAAATTGTATCATATTAGAGAGATTAGTAAATGGAAGAAGATAGTAACTGATATAGAAGATATTGTAAAGGAATTTAGAAATTATTTTACTGAAATTAATCAGAAACCAACTATTATGGAATTGAAACAAAAAATAAGCACCTTTATTAAGAAACATAGTAAGAGTAAATTAAAAGAACAGCAAATTAAGGTATTAGATAAGCCAATCGCACTCATAGAGATTAAAGAACAAATCAATAAGTTTAAAGAAAATATGGCCCCTGGTAATGATGGAATCATTCCAGAACTTTATAAATTATTTCCCAATGAATCACTTCTTATACTGAAGCACGTTTTCTCTCAATGTCAGGATTTGTTTAATATTCCTCCCTCCTGGAAATATACTCTCATTTCCCCTGTCTTAAAAACAGATAAAGATCCTTCTAAATGTTCTTCTTATAGGCCAATTTCTCTTTTAAACGTTGATTATAAAATTTTTATGTCCATTTATACTAATAGGCTTAAAACTTTTCTTCCTGGTCTAGTAGATGATGAACAGACGGGTTTTGTTGTAAACAGGAATACATTTGATAGTAGTGAAAGGGTTTTAACTATTATTGACTACGTAACCAAATCTAATAAGAATTTAACCTTAATAAGTTTAGACATAAATTGTGCCTCTGATTTGGTCAACTGGGATTATTTATTTCTTATCTTAGAGGCCTACAACTTCTCTGAAAGTTTCATTAATTTAATTTCTCAATTATATAAAGGTAGTTGTGCATATATCAAGACTAGCCCATATTTATCACAAAATGTTCCGATCTATAAAGGAACTAAACAAGGCTGTCCCCTTTCTCCCTTGTTTTTTACTCTTTTAATGGAACCCTTAGCTAATTGTATAAGAATGAAGCCAAACATTTAAGGAATAGAACTGAATACAGAAATAACTTCCAAAGTACAACTCTTTACAGATGACGCACTTCTTACTGTCGATAAAACAAATTCAACTTTACAAGCCACTTTTGATTTTATGGAATTTTTTCAAAAAAATCAGGTTTATTTTTTAATGGTGATAAAACAAAAATTCTCTCTAACTTCTGACACTAATCTTTAGAATCAGAAATATATTAAATATTTAGTCAAATTAGAAGGCTTAAAATACTTAGGTATTATATTAACTGACAATTTGAAGGATATAATAAAATTAAATTACGCTAAATGCATTTCTTCTATTAACAATCTAATAATTAAGTGGAAATATTTTTTGTTTTCAATGGATGAAAAACTTTCAATTATTAAAATGATTATCTACCTAAGATACTTTATGTTGTTCAATCTATTTCTTTAATGCCTCCAAAAACATTAATTAGAGAATTTAATAGGTTGACCTTGAAATTTTTATGGCAACCAAACAAACCTTGGATATCCCTTACACATCATTTGAGAGATTGGTCCCTAGGTGGTATAGGTTTTCCAGATATAGAACTCTACATTATTTCTTCTATGATTAGGACCTTCTTACTATTATTAGATGGACATTATTCAGCTAAATGGAAGACATTCCAGGAAATTCTCTGTTTTAATGCAAATGAGGGAACTAACTTCATTAAACTTTCAATAATAAATAATCCACTTATTTGGACATCCAAAGATTATTTTGTCTTAAATAGATTTCCTGACAACTTAACATATTATATGAAACTTTTATTTAAGGACTTCAGAAATTACATATATAAAAATATAATTTATACAAATTGGATATTTAGCTTCCAATTGCATATACAAATGATCTTATTGCCTCTTCCATTATGACTAATATATTTTATTGAAAGAAAAAAATCTTAATTTTTGGTTTCAATTCTTACAAGATGAAAAATTAAGTACATAATAATTAATTTTGATTTAAATAAATCTGAATGGTTGCAACTTCAATCTCTTAGACAATTTATGATAGATAAAATTAACTTAATCCCTGATATTCAAGATCATCAATGCCTAATTTAATAAAACTTTTGGCATTTTCTATGCAACAAAATACAGTTTCTGAATGTAAACTCTCTTCTATATATAGAATAATTAATAAAGAATCAAAAAATGTTTCAGATAATTTCTGGAACTATTTCATTTCAATTAATAAAAAGTCACCTTCTGAGTTAGATAAAAAAACAATTATGGAATCACCTAAGTTTACTACATCATCCCATAGATGGAGAATATATGCTTGGAAATTTATTTTCTCACATCTCATAGATTAGAACTGATTACTAAAAAGAGGGTGTTGTGTTGGAGATGTAAATCAAATTCTAAACCTGACTGGTCACACGTTTTATGACTGTATAACTCTGAGGCAATATTGGGGAAAAAATCAATCATCTTTTACAAACACTTTTTAATGATAAGTTTACACTGACCACATTTTGATTCTGCTTAACACTCCAATTCCTAATTGTGTTAAGAAAATTAAATATCCTATTTTATGGACTGTTTTAACAGCTGCTAGAAAAGTAATAACCAGAAATTGGAAATCTAAAAATACTCCTTTTGCAGAATTCAAAAATATTCTTATTGAAACCTGTAGTTTAGAAATTATGACTATTAAGTCAAGAACTAATAGAACACCTTGTGTGTGTGTGTGTGTGTGTGTGTGTGTGTGTGTATGTGTGTGTATATCTATATATATATATATATATATCTATATATCTATATATATATATATATATATATATATATATATATATATATAAAACAAATCCAAGTAGTTTATTCAGTTAGTGCTTTCATGAGCATTACACTCACTTCCTCAGACCTTACAATAAAATGCAACTTCATTGTATGCTTTTATATAAAACAATTAAAGCAATTAAAACATTCCTAATTATCCAAGTTTCCCTCACATTTCTCTTAATGGTATCTCAGCTAATATATATACATTCTTAGTTGTCTCTGTATATAGCTAGAAAAATATAGTACCAACAAAGTAAATAGATCAAAAGCAATTCACTTCTATACAACTTAGGTAAAATTGTTGTTATAAAACTTATTCTAAAGTCAAATTTGTTTTACTAAAATTCATTAATTACTAAAAATCCATTAATTACTAAAAATTGAATACCTAATATAAATGTACAAGAATGTAAATATATATATATATATATATATATATATATATATATATATATATATATATATGGATCCCTATCACAACACCGACACGCCACAAAGCCGACACCCAAAACACCGACACCAAAAGACCGAAAACGCACAAAACTGACAACTCACAAAACCGAACACCATAACACAGACACACAAAACATAAACTACACATTACACACAACTATACATGCACTAACCGTAGCCCAAACCCTAACCCTAAGGTCCGACACTACTGCACACTTACCCTACCCGCACCCTAACCCTAATTCACTTAACCCGCCACTAAACCTACAGTCTGTCACTATCGCACACTTAACCTACCCACACCCTAACCCTAACTCACTTAACCCGCCACTAAACCTAAAGTCCGTCACTATCGCACACTTACCCTACCCGCACCCTAACCCTAACTCACTTAACCCGCCCTTAAACCTAAACTCTGTCACTATCGCACACTTACCTTACCCGTACCCTAAGTCCAACACTACCGCACACTCACCTTTCCTGCACCCTAACCGTAAATCCCTCACTATCTCACACTTACCTGTCCGCTCCCTAACGCTAAATCCCTCACTATCGCACACTTACCGAGTCGCGCTCACACGTTGCCCATGTCGGTGTTTCGGCTGTCGGGATTTCACCTTGTCGATCATCTGTCTCATTGGTCTTCTGAGCGTCAGTGTTTTGGCGTGTCGATCAAGTCAAGGGAAACTATATATATATATATATATATATATATATATATATATATACACACACACACACACACACACACACACACACACACATAAGTTACAGCTTGTAACAGAATATATACAGAAATATATACATATAAAAGACACATTATTTATGTATGCCCCTATTCTTAAGAATGGGTTTAAGGGGTACTCTACCATGCCAAAAAGAAGTAGGTCAGTGTATGCATGACTTGTGCCAGCACAACCAGTTGGAATTTTGTTAAATAATTATATGTCATTTGTATATCAAGCTCATTTGTATAGATGCTTGTGCTGAAAATGTATTTGTGAGCTTTGCTTGTGTTAATTGTGTGAAAATGTATCAACAGTGCATCCTGATGAAATGAAGAAAAATGTACAAGTATTATGACATCTGAATTAAAGGTATATGTTTTAATATCGGACACTGGCACAGCAATGATTAATCAGCTGGGTTATTTTAAGAGAAATAAGGGAAATGTAAATGAGCTGTTAAATCACTGAATGTTACCCCACACTGCTGAGTATGCCCGGAGATGGTAGGTCTGGGAGCAGCCATTACCTGTTAGCTTTTATAAAGAAAGGTGGGGGGGGTGTTGTAAATTTCTCTGGCTCCTAGGCATTGCCATAAAAGCTCTAAATGCATATTGTTGCAGTCTGCTAAAGTCCTGTTTCAAACTTCAAAAGGAGATAGTGTGAGAACCTAGAGTCAGGTGACCAGATGAAATCATTCTGCAAGTAATCTTGGATATTATATTTTACAGGCAGTAATTTCAGAATATAGAGTATTCTGTTTGTGAGCCTGACTGGAGAGACTGCTCACGTATTTCATCTTGTCTTACCCAAGTAAGTAACTTAACTAGGGAAAAATAAAACTCTCTTAGATTCAGTCATGAATATAGTGAAGCTTAGTTTACAGAGTATTTTTATTTATTTGTATGAGTCTGTCCTTCTATGTTTTTCAATATTCTCTGTGATTTGAACTCTGTGAATACATATTCAGCATTTCATATTCTTTTATCACTTACTATTAAATGTATTTAAATTTTACACTGTGGCTGGTCCTTTTTATAAAGTATTAACCTTTGAGAGTACTTATATTTATTTGGTGACACTGTGTGGGCCACTCCAGACGGCTTAGCCATCTTGGTGAATTACTACCATTTGTATTAATATTAATATTGCAATACCCAGCATAATTGGATACACTTTCAAAAGCCTTATAGTAACTGACGGGTGGCAGTGACAGCTACCTTATTGTCTGGGCAAAGTTGGTTGAGCTGGTAATCTGTGCCAGCCTTTCCCAGGTGGGTGTGTGTGTGTGTGTGTGTGTGTGTGTGTGTGTGTGTGTGTGTGTGTGTATGAATTAAATCTTAAAGCGTGTGTGTGTGTGTGTGTGTGTGTGTGTGTGTGTGTGTGTGCGCCAGCTACCTGGGGCAGGGACACGAAGCACTGGATTCACATAGAGGGTGCTGGAGAACTTGGCTTGGACACTCAACCAAGGACCTAACCCAATAGCTGTACCAGTGGAGAGTCTTATTGGGAATCTGGAGGGAGACAGATGTAGAGGCATCCAGGCCCCAGGCTGAGTGTGTTCCCTGTGTGCTCTTTAGGGAAATTGTACTTGATGCAGAGAGGTCTGCGTCTGGAAATACTGAGTGTATCCATTTGTATTCCAAGTGCACGTCCCTCTCTAGTGTCAGTGGTGAGGATTCGGGCTCCTTGATTACTGGCCCAGCATAGGGACGACACATACTGGTGCCCATCACATTTTGGTAGCAGTGGTGGGCATCGCATTATGTATCTTGGAATTGTGGGTATATGGTACTAGCTTGTAAAAATTTTAAAACCTATATGATGGGCTACACCAAATACATTATTTAAAGGTATAAACTATGATAATAAAGAAAGGCATTTGGTACAGTACCAAATACAAATTTAATAAGCAGGCTGAAGAAAATACAAATTGAAAAATAAGTGGTTAGGTGGCTTATGGGCAGGACTAACATGGTAAGAGTAGGGGGTGCATACTCTGAAAGCACAAAAGTGACCATTTGAGTTCCTCATGGATTTGTGCTGGAACCTCTGTTATTTAGCACTTAGTTCTTAGATCTCCATTAATCAAATGAGGATCTCTTGTTAATAGTTTGCAGACAGTTGTTAGCTGGGAGTCATAATCAAATCCCTAAGTCATACAGGCTCTCCAACAGGAGCTTTCAGCTGTCAATAGCTGGTATAGAAAAGATGGGCTCAAACGCAACACCATGATACGCAACATTGCAGCATCTGGTAGGCACCCCATAGCTCCAGCATACAACATTAATAACACAAAACTTTAAAATGCAGTTTAGGCATGCTATAAATAGAAAGTTCATTTTCATGGTATATTATTTCTACACATTCTGGTACAACCATACAACCAAAGTGTATGCAACAGACCATATGAAAGGCTAGTACACGGCAGCAGTATTATTACTCTTAATTTTGTACCCCATGTGAGGGCGGTGTAGTTCTACAACCATTGCTTAGATTACTTTGTAAGAATTTGCAGTTAGAATACAATAAGAAATGCCATTTCTGTTGTTTATAGATTTAAATTACATTAGTTTTCAATGCATTTACAGTAACAATTATGGTTCCTATTGACGGTCTGGGAATATTCAATTTTCACTGCAGCTTAATGCTCATTTTGTAAAAATGACTTCTTATCTGGTAGAAGCTTGCATGCATGTTTTTGAAACTATTATAAAACAGATGGTCAGGGGACTGATCTTAATTTTACTTATTGCTTGTATTACTGTATTTATTGAGTCATATTCAGTAATACATTTCAATTCAATAGCAGAAGGGAAAGGAAAGGAAAAATATATATTTTTTTATCTTTACAGAGGGTAAACACATGCTTTTATTGACTAGTTTATCTACTGTATTTTTATCTTACAATAACTTTAATGTTGTATGTGAAATACACACAACAATTAGTTTAAATGGTTCAAAGATTATATTCACAGAGAATTAAAAATTACATATTATGGTATATAACTATATCTTTAGAAGAAAGTTTTACATTTACATTGTCTATTTTGAAAATGAACAGTTTGGCAATGAGATCTGTTTAATACCAACTCCAAGTATTGATACAGTTGCGTAAATTACATTTTATGTTCTGTTTAAAAGAAAGAAAAGTGATCTATGTACACATACTCTATATGCATACATACATACAGTCAGGGTAGGATTCAGCACAGGATGACCTAGGCAACTGCCTAGACCCACTGTTTGCTGGGAGGGCCCAGCCATACAACATTAAATTAAAAAAAGAAAAAGTCTGAACCAGTTTTCCTACACCATTACTTTAAAAGTTAAAATCAGCATTGCTGTCCTAAAGACAATTTCCTGCTGCTCTGCATGCAGCAGTTCCAGCCTCCTTCATTGGCAAATTCTATGAGCTAATAAGACTGAAGCTGGCATGCAGAGCAAATAGACTTCCAAACATTGGTGAATTATTTAACTCTTGCAGTGCTCATATACTGAATATGAGATGGAGGCTGAATTTCTTTTTTTTCAGCATTATGAAGCAAACCAAGCCTTTTATGTAACAGGCATATACTTCTCAGAAGTACAGGCAAACACGGAAGGGCTGTGGCTGACTAAGTTTGCGGACGACTGCAAACTGGGTGCTATAATAGAGTCTCCGGCCGACATGGAGATCCTCCAGAAGGGCCTAAATGAGACTGATGCATGGTGTCAAAGCCATGGTCTCAAGCTAAATGCAAAAAAATGCGTAGTAATCCCCTTTGGAAAAAACAGAGTACCCGCAAACTACAACATAGGAGGTAACCCCTGAAATCTGAAGAAGAAATAAGGGATCTAGGGACCCAAGTAGATAGTCAGCTTTCCTTTGATATCCATGTTGCCAAAGTGGTTAGAAAATCCTTCTATGTGACCCATCTGATCATGAAAGGGTTCGCATCAAGATCTAAGGATGTAATGGTGCCCCTCTACTGGCTAGACATCTCCAGCAGCTGGAGAGACCACGGAGGTACCTAACCAAGAGGATTACTGGCCTCAAACAGTTGCCCTATGCAGCACAATTGAAAAAGCTAAGACTGTTCTCTGTTGCATACCGCTTTCTCAGAATTGTTGAACATGCTCCATCTTAGCAAAACCAAATCTACTCGAGCTATAAGCTCTAGGGATATAAACCTCAACACAACAATGAATAGAACATGCTGGAGGGATAGATTCCCTTCGCAGAGACTTCCCTTACTATGGAACAGGGTCCCAATCTACATAAGACAGAGCCCCTCACTATCACTCTTCAAGAGGAACCTTGATGAGTGGATGGGCAACAGAAATTTCACACCGGGGATCACACCAACAGCACTACTAGATAGGGGCCAAGGGTACTAGCTGCTAGTACACGGGTTTAGGGAACTACTAAAGGGGCGGTGAATACCGCACAACATGGCTGGGCTAATATATGCCTTCGGGCAGATAGCCCAGTACCAACCTATGAACCTAGGGAGTTGGAAATGGAGACTGAACTTTTTTTTTTTTTTTGCAGTATTACGAACCAAACCAAAGTTTTTTTTGCAGCAATAGGGGAATAACAACAAGCCAAACAAAGAATGGGGATGCAGGTAGTGTGTGATGGACTGGTTACATTCCAGCATTAGGTATCTCTATCTTTTTGCAGCATTATGGGAGGGTGTGTGTGTGTGTGTGTGTGTGTGTGTGTGTGTGTGTGTGTGTGTGTGTGTGTGTGTGTGTGTGTGTGTGTGTGTGTGGCCATGGTGGTGCAGCTGTTAGCGTTGTTGCCTCACAGCAAGAGGTTCTCCGGTTCGATTCTCGGCTGGAGTGCCTTCTGTGCGGAGTCTGCATGTCCTCCCTGCAGTCGAGTGAATTTAAAGACATGCAGGTAAGTGCGTGTACGAGTGGGTGTGTGCCTTCTTTGAAGGTTGGGTTGGCAACTCGACACCATAAAAATTCACTGCCAATCATTAGCAGATCGGAGTTCCGCTGTGGCGGCCCCTAACCTGGGAAAAGCCAAAACACAGTGTGTGTGTGTGTGTGTGTGTGTGTGTGTGTGTGTGTGTGTGAAATGTACCAGTTAGACAGCAATGTCTAGTTAAGTGATTTACTCAGAGTTGCACAGAATTAAACCCTGTACCTTAGCTTACAAGATACAAGAGCCTTAATCCTCCATACCAGCTGTCAGACTTCCATTGATGACTTTTTTTTTTCTTTGGTAATTCACAGTGGATTACAGTCAATCAATGCCAGTCACTAAGAGTTTCACAGTTTTTGTGATTCATAAAATACATGTTGATGTAAAACCTATTGTTTTAACTTTTTAAGTGATTTAAAGTCGTCTGTTGTTATCCATCTCCAGTTTTGCAAAACAGATTTGATTTTGCCTCATATTTATATCCTGTCCTTGAACAAGTCACTTAACCAGACAGTGTTCTAAGTAACATGAAATGTGTGAAGTTCAAAGTTAGTGCTGTGGTGACTGGGATACAAGAAATAAAAGATAGACAAACAAATCCAAAGTCAAGAAAGTTTAATGCCGAGCTTTCGGGTAAACCACCCTTCTTCAGTGCTAATAAAACAGTATTAAAATACAAACTTTAAATAGGAGCATATGGCATCACATGATCACAGTCAGCCTATCACAAACACCCCCCCCCCATTTTACAAAATATTTAAAACATTATTACAACTTAAAAAATTCAAAATTCAAAGATTTTTCATCGGTCTTCTAACTAAAATAGGCTTTATGCTCACTGTGTTATTTAAACCAGGCTTAAAATCTGCCCGCAATCTGATTATCCATTCATATTCTTTTCTAGTACAATGTTTATATCACCACCTCTAGCTTCTTTCATTACATTTTTGTAATTTACATGTTCTAAATATTTTGTAAGATGGGGGGGTGATTGTGATAGGCTGACTGTGATCATGTGATGTTATATACTCCTATTTAAAGTTTGTATTTTAATTATTGTTTTATTAGCACTGAAGAAGGGTGGTTTACCCGAAAGCTCTGCATTAAACTTTCTTGACATTGGATTTGTTTGCCTAACATGAAATGTGGACTAGGTTTCTTAATGGTTCCCTGGATTGCAAGTCTAATAATTGTGTACTAACCAAAGTAAGAGACCCTTGCGAGAGGATTCATGTAATTGGCAATTGTTAGCCATGATTTATAGCTGTCATACTACCATAATAGTTTGGGAGTGTTTTAAGTGTTCTCTACTGATGCTGAGGCTGCTTGTAGATTTACTTTTTAGGAGTTACTGTGTCTGTGAGTAAAGTGTGCTTTCGCTTTCTACAGCTGATCTTTTTATTTGTGTCTAGCTTTTGAGCTACTAATGTATTTTTTTTATAAGTAGCCTGCACTGTTAGCCTCCTCGATGCAAGGCTGTGTCACAATGGGGGTGGGGGTGGGGGGGGGGTAGGATATTGTCAACTTTTTTCCTTAGGATGTTTTTGCTTTTATCAGATCTCTCAAAAGCCACCAAGGAATTCAGTTTCAGGTGTAGGTATCCACCAGCATACATTTAAGGAATTATTCAGTTTACAGCCTGAACTGAGGTTGCTGCTTTTTCTGTTTGTAATGTTTGCTAATAGTGCTCATCAGGATGTTCCTGGAAAAGGTGAACCTATAGATAACTGGATGTCTTTTAAGTTTGGAAGGGAGTCTAAGTTACTTTCTTGGAATGTACAGAGAGAGGATTCTTCAGCGGGTTAAAACTGAAGTTATGCACTCACGATAACTGTGCATCTGTGTTATCCATTTTCATTCTTCCTCAATGTACTGATTACGAATTTGGTCTCGTATCACAGTATCACATCTTGAATGACTCCCTCTACCCATAATGCCCCTGCTAGCCTACAATACAGATCAAGTTTTCTGCCTTATAGATCCTAAGATAGAGTAAGAAAGGGCTCAAACCTGGAACTAAAAGGTTCCAAAATATCCATGAAATCACTCCAGAAAATGACAGGAAGGGGGAAGGACTGTGGGGAGCTTAGGAAGAATGAAAATGGACAACACAGCTGCACAGTTATAGTGAGTATATAACTTTAATATCCGATGTTGTCCTTTTCAATCTTAATGCATGGGAAAGAGCCCCTAGCTAAATGAATCTTGGGTGGCCTTAATGGAAGGATATTATGGAGAATTGCCAAACCAAAAGCAACTCTGCTTCTAAAAGTCAAATCTAGTTTGTAATGAGTAATAAAGGTGTGCGCATATTCTAAAAGTCAAATCTAGTTTGTAATGAGTAATAAAGGTGTGTACATTAGACCAAGTAGCTGCACCACAAATGTCATCAATGGACGTTCTAGAACAGAAGGAGAAGTGGCCATGGATCTAGTTGAATGTGCCTTAGCAGGCTTTGATAGGGAGAGACCTTGGTGAGTATATACAAAAGAAATGCAATCAGTAATCCATTTTGCCAGTGTAACTTTAGAAACTGGTGATCCCAGTCTTCTCATTGAGAAAGAAACAAACAAAATGGTTTGGTTCCCTGAAATCCTTAGTCCTGAGTCGATAAAAAATGTAGTTCCCTACATACATCTAAAAGATATAGCATGTACTCTCCCTTATTTGAAAAATTAGGGAAGAAAACTGGCAGATGAATAATTCGATATTCAGTTCAGAGGCTACTTTTGGTAAGAAAGATGGGTTGGTTCTTAAGGTTACTCTTGTCTTTGTGAAAAACAATTTAAGGTGATTTAGATGATAGAGCTTGGAGTTCTAAAATTCTCTCACAGATGTAATTGCTATTAGAAATGCTGTTTTCCAAGACAAAAATTTTAAATCAGTTTTGGCTGAAAGTTCAAAAGGTTGTTGTACCAACCCCTGAAGTACCACTCTCAAATCCCAAGCAGGAGATGAATCTTTCACTGGGGGTCTAAGTAAGAAGGTGACTTTTGAGAAAAGCCTTGCACAATTTGGAAGAAGCTAGACAGGAAGCTTTTTCTCCTGAAAGAAAATGTGATATGGCTGCTAATTGTACTTTGTGTAGAAACTAGCACCTTCCTGAAAAATAAAGGCTGAGAATTCTAGAACTGAAGAAAACAGGAGCAGTGAAAGGGCCACTTTCTTTCTTAAGAGCCTACATTGAAAACCTTCTCTATTTACTTTTGTAGATCTTCCTTGTAGCTTTCTGTGAAGATAAAATGTATATGTATAACTAGGGAGGAAAGCCTGGGATGTCTAGCTATTAAAAGAACTGGAGAAACCATGCGGTTAGTTTGAGGCCTGGAATGCTGGGATATTTCTTCCCCAAGGGATGTGACAGGAGGTCTGGACTGTGGTCCAGTATCCATGGCAGATATCAAAGATGAACACAAATGAAGGGGAACCACACTTGGTGAGGCCAAAAGGGGGCAATTAGGATAACTAAGCTCTTCAACTAACATGCTTTCTGTAAGACGTTTGGAACCAGAAGTAATGGGGGGGGGGGGATAGGCTTAAAACAGACCGTAGGGCCAAACGTGGACTACAGCATCTCTCAGTGACTCCCCCTGAGAGGGGATGAGAGCAAAATACCTGCAGCAGTTGTTGTTGTGCGGAGGTGCAAAGAGATTGCAGCAAGGTTGGCGCCAATGATGGAAAATCTTTCCCACTACTGACTGACTGACAGACCACTTGTGAGGAAACAAAATAGACCCGTTGAGTTTGTCCGTTAATACATTGGATTTTTCTGGAATGTCCATTGCCACTATAAAGCAGTTGGAGAAGATCACCGACTGCCACACTCTCATAGCCTCTCAACAGAGGGATAAGATCAGATTCCCCCTTGTCTGTCAGATTACAGACATGTTGTCAGTTTGAATTGCAATAGTCCCCAAAAGGTGAATATCTTGAAAGGCCTGCCACGCTAAAAGAATCACTCTCATCTGTAGAACACTAATGTAGGAATTGGTGGGGACCACATGCCTTGGACTATCCATCTCAAGAAATGATCGCCACCCCAACTGGGAGACATTTGTGGTCACAGTGGCCACTGGAGGAGGCAGAATGAAAGGATGGCCCAGGTACATATCATCCAAGTTAATCCAATGACTTCTGCATACACAACTGAGATTGACTGGGAAGGATAAAGGATGTTGCAGAATAGACCACTGAACAGCTAGAGTCCACTGAAAACATGCAACAGAAATGACCCACAGAAACTAAGACTATGGCTGTTGCCATCAAACCTACAGCCTGAAGGACAAGTCTGGCTGGAGGAGCAGGCTGAACAAGGAGTGGCTGCACCTGGAACTTGATTGTATCTATACGATGTACAGGCAGAGCAACAATCTGACTTACTGTGTTCAAGTGAACACTGATGAACTACAGGATCTGTAATGGGTGTAGTGCGGATTTGGAGATCTTGACTGTAATGCCTAGTGTCTGACAAAGTTGGAACAAATTTATTTATTTTTATTTATTTATTTTACATCTGTTTACCAGGATGGTCCGACTGGGACAGTGCCCATTTCCAGCGGAGACCCGGGGAGAAAAGCTCCAGCTCAAGCTTACATACAAAGTCATCACATCAAGTAATAGAAATTATAGAAAAAAAAATGTGTGTTAACACAGTTACTAGATAAAAATTTAAAAACAAAAATATATACATAGTATATAAAAATAGTCCCTGGACTGTTCTAAGATATGCCTTGTTGGGATGGTGAAGAACCAGTTGTCTAAATATGGAAACACTCAGAATCCCAGACGTCTCAGGTGAGCTGCTACCACTGCCATATGCTTGGTTAACACACTGGGGCATGTGGTGAGACTAAAGGGCAGGTCTCTGAATTGACAGTGACTGGCTCCCAACTGAAAATGCAGATATCTTCAGGAGTGTCTCTTTATCTTGACATGATAGTACATGCCCTGAAGTTCAGATAAGTACATACAATCATCCTTGCATAAAAATGGCAGGATGGCCTGAACCATGACCATTTGGAACTTTGACTCCTTCACAAATTAGTTCAGGTTGCTTAGATCCAAAATTAGTCTTAGGTCCCCTGTCTTCTCTGGCACTAAAAAGAACCTTGAATAAATTCCGAATGCTAGTAACCAAAAAACGGAGGATGCAGAACAAACCCAAAGCAAAACAAAGCACCCCGAACCCACTGCTAGGTAGGTAATAACATTATTTATTATTAACACAGTTCCAAAAAAAAAAAATAGCAAAATCACACAACTTCATCAGATTACACTAATACATTCAGTTAAAAAACAGCCAGTAAAACAATCATTGTACATAGAAATGCATTGAGTTACTGCCCTCTACTGACAAGGAGGATTATTACACATTAATGTCACGGGTCCTTTGGCACAACCTCTAATATAAAACTGAAATTCAGCTTCAGGACAAGTTTTTTTGTGTGTGTGTACAGAGATTTTTTTCACAATAAATTCTCTTGCTAACCTTTCTTTCTTCTTGCCCCAATGTAAAAAACATTTTTTTTTTTACACCAACATAAATAATCCCTTTTGTTTGTACCTGCTAACCTTGAATTCCCTTTTACTACCTCTTTCAAAATATCCTTCAGGGTGTGTCCTCCTATAAATATGTTTTTTTTTCACAAAAATGTGAAATGTGTCAGAAACTTTAGAAAAAAAGTTAATCTCTTTTTCAAAAATTTATTTAACCCATCTACTTTCTTGTTTGTGACTTGTTGAGTGCAACATCTCCCATCACTGACTTCTTTGGAAACTCTATCAATGAGCTCTTCGTAGCCTCTATTCAGGAACACATTTCTCAGGTTTTTACATTTGTTACCATACACTCCTTTTCTGGTGTGGGGTGCTGACTTGAGTAAGATAAGAATTAATTAGAAAGGTCTCTCTTCTATAAATTCTAGACTCAAAGCCATACTCAGTTTTAGATATGTTAAAAGGTATTTCAATTCATCAGTAGTGAATTTTGTGAGTGTTTAAAAATTTCTGTGGTACCATTTAGGTATTCCACAAAGCTACCAAATTCATCTTGAGTGCCCATAAAGAAACACAAGTCAGTCAGTAAATCAATACTACCATACAACTACACAATTACATTATGAATTCAGTTCAAATTCAGTCTCCCAGAATTCTCCCATAGTGTTAGTGTAAGTGGAGCACAGTGTTTAGTTTGTCGAAAATACTCTGAAAGAAAATAATATAATTATTTAGGACAATCTCCATTAATAACAAAAACAGTTCTTGAACATTGTGCCCTAGTGCTTTAGTTCAAAGTAGCATTTCTACCATTCAAGGCCTACATCATGGGGGTATACTTGTAAAATCAATCACATCATCCAAAGGTACCAAAACCTTTGTTTCATTTTGCAAGTTTTTTTAGTTTTTTTAAGAAATGCCACCCAAATCTTTAAAATAAACATTGTGTCACAACACAAGTTTTTTATCTTCTGGTCTGACACTATCACTCTCAAAGGTGGGTCACGTATCCCAAATATGGAGGGTATTCTCGGTTTGTCTACATGCAATATTTAAAAGTACTCATGTCAATAACTCTCCCCCATTTAATAAGTCATTTACTTAATGATTTCAAAGTTTTCAACTCTGGTCTGTTAAATTAGACTGCACTTTTGACAACTCAGATTTTTCCCTAGCTCTCGTTCCAAGCTCTCAATTCAAAGTTTAGCTGGGAGGTGGTGTGGGGGGAGGTGGTGTGCTACCACGCATTTCACATTGTTCATGTTGACACCATTTCCTTTTAAAAATTTATTCTAAAGTTTAATTCCCTAAAATAAATTTAATATCGCCCTTTGGGCACAATTTTCTGTTCTAAACAATACTTAAATAAGTGTTATCCATTTCTAACATTTTTGCATTTGTATAAAAAAAAAGTCCAGGTCCAAGCTTTTTGAAAAAAAGTTTTGTAGTTTATCATTGCAAAATCATAAACAACATTGAATAAGTCACTGAAATGTCTTTTTGTACCTGTAGAGTTTAAACTACCCACAAGGCAAAAACTAACTCCTTCACCCATTTTCTAACATAACATTGTTAGAACCATCCAGACTGCTGGATCCTGCTCCATTCGCCTTTTTCTACATCTCTGAATCATTTTCCTCACCAACAGCCCGGGGTCAAAAGCCCCACAGTTGAGTGAGCTGTCCGATAAGCTTCCTGAGCTCACCACCTTTCATTAGTCTTTGCTCCATTGCTTGCCACACCCCAGCAGGTGATTCCATCAAAGTTAGGGAGGATGCAGAACAAACCAGTAAGCAGAAAACAAAGCACCCTGAACACTGCTAGGTAGGCACACAAATTTATTTAAAACAATCATTGTACATAGAAATGCATTGAGTTACTGCCCTCTACTGACAAGGAGGATTATTACACATTAATGTCACAATTTTTGATCTTATTTTTTTTTACAGGGGCAAGTGAGATCATGTCATAATTTAAAGGGAATAATGGCCTGCCTCCAACACCACTTGCCAGTATAATTCTTGTATTCAACTAAAGTCTAAATTTTGTTATTTCTGGCAGGTAAAGTAATGGTATCCCCAGTAATCAAATAAGAACAATAATTACAAGCACACATTTAAATACACAGCAGCTTTTTTTTTGTACCTGCTAACCTTTGAATTTTGAATTTTTTTTTTTTTAATTTAATTTATTATTTATTTATTTATTAAAACTTAGAATTATATTTTAAGGAAATGGTGTCAACATGAACAATGTAACCTTTAATCCCCCCAACACACCAGCTAAGCTAAACTTTGAATTGAGCTTGGAACACGAGCTTAGGAAAATCTGAGTTTGTCACAAAGTGCAGTCTAATTAAACAGACCCAGAGAAAAAAAAAAAATCATTAATTAAAGAACATGGATGCCATTAATTATGAGAGCAAAATGTTTGACATATTAATGACACAATACAAAATACCCAGAATATCCTTGATGAAATTAATATTTGCTACGTTTAATTTATGTTAGCCTTGAATGGGTCAAGAAAATGCTACTTGATCCAAACTACTAGGGCACAATGAGTTCAGAACTGTTTTTTTATTAATGGGAGATGTGTAAAAAGAATAATTTTATTTTCTATGTCCTTCTGGGAGAATAAGTGTATGGCTTTGAGTCTAGATTTAGAAAAGAAAATTGAAGATGTTGCAACTCAACAAGTCACAAACAAGAAAGTAGATGGGGTTAAAATATGAATTCATATCAGGTATCATTACCACATATGATGGACAAGCTGGTGTGATCTTTTGACAAAGAGTGGATTAACTTTTCTAAAGTTGACTTTAATAAATCATTTTTTCCAGGTGAAAAAAAAACATATTATAGGGAAAGGAACACCCTGAAGGATATTTTTGAAAGAGGTAAAAGGAAAGGAATTCAAGGTTAGCAAAAAAAAAAAAAAAGTGGTGCTTGTTATTGGTGTTGCTTGTTGTTTATTATTTGATTATAATAATCCTCCTTGTCAGTAGGGGCAGTAACTCAATGCATTTCTATGTGATTTGATTCAGCGTTATTTTTCGGTGAACTGTTTCGGCTATAATTTGTTGTGCCTACTAGCAGCAGTGGTTCAGGGTGCTTAAATTCCGAATGCTCTTTGGTCTGGTGGGACCTCCTGGAGGACTCTTCTGTCCAGCAGCTTTTGAATCTCTTGAGCTGTAGCTTCTCAGCGACTGGGTGGGTCATCAAGAAGCTTTCTTCTTTTGGTTTGGGGAATCTGGAAAAATGGTATGAAAACCTCTGGATATTATTTTTAGTAACCAAAAATCTTTTGTTATAGAAGTCCAGGCATCTGGGTGCAAGGATAAGCGCCACCAACAGCTTCCACAGGTGAGCAGTTGGACAACCCTTCAGGAGCTCTGAAAGGGTCTATTCTGAAAGGAATCTCAGAAGCCCTGGTTTTGTAGGCCTCCTCTGCTGTGAGGATGGTGTTTCCATTTGAACTCACCCCTCTGCCCCTGGAGAAATTGTCTTGTTGGTGCCAGCTGTCCCTGTGTAGCAGGTCTGATGGGATTAAAGCTCAGACCCTCTGGGGGAACAGGTTTAGGATCCAAGGAAGAGAGAGAAACTGGATCTCTTGGATGAGAGGAAAATCCTCTCCGCCACCCTGAATGCCAAAGGACCAGGAGAAGATGTGACTGGATGCATCAAAGCCCAAACCTTCAAAGCAGCCAAGTCTCAACCCTGTCCCAATCTGTGTCTCAAGGAGGGAACTGGTCCTAAGCTATCTAGCACCGAAGCTCTAAGGGGCAAAGATGGCTCCGACAACATCAAAGAAGACCCTGGTCTCCTGGCTCCGACGCAGATGATTTGACTCAGGGACTAATCCCTACCCAAGAGGATAGGAGCAGAACTAGTCAGGGCAACTGATGGAGTCAAAGACCTTACTGTTTGACTCTGACACCGATTCTCTCAAGACTCTTGGATTGAGGGCTGTGAAGCCATGGGATAGATCAGAGAAGGAGATATCACTACATGGGAAGTGGAGGGGGAGGCTCACTGATCCGATAGGAGATGGAGACAGAATAATCCCCACTGAAATCTGATCTCTTAGGAATTTCCTCATCATCGGATGCATGTCAGCCTTGGAAAGACTTCTGGCAGATCTAACAGACAAGGTAGTGGACTGTGGCCTCAAGTGCTTCCTTGGTGTTGTGTGAAGAGAAAGGGAATGGAGCTGAGGAGATACTGGATCAATTATGAACTCAGGTGAGCAAGTTTGAGGAGATTTTGATAAACTAGTGGTCAGAACCTAGGATTTCAGATCAGAGTGCTGCTTAAGAGAATTTTCTAGTATGATAATCAAATCCGAGGATTTTGGATCTGATGGTTTCCTTTTAGGATCCAAAGAAGCCAGATTTGACGATCTTTGGATCTTCTGAGGGGGCGCCAATGAAGGCACAGTGGTGGAAGAAGTCTTCAGAGATCAGTTAGAGGATCTCTTGAGACTCCAAAGAAGTTTTAGGATACTTCCAGGGGTTGAGCCCCTGACAAAGAAGAGGAAGATGGAAGTAGCAATCCTTTAAGGACCAATTTATTTCTTCTGTCTCCTCGGCAATAAATGCACTCCCTGTGGGCATCAGAATTTGGAATTCTGTGCTCACAGGAAGTGCATTTTTTAAAGCTGGTTGGTTTCACGGCCATAGCTAACAATATGAAAAAATAAGGAAAATAACTTTTGTTTATGTTTAATAAACTACCAACAATGGTAGGCAAAGTATCCTATACAGGGTAGGAAAACGTAGGAGCAAAGGAAAAGACTGATACCAACAATGGTATGCAGAGAATAATAAAAGGTAGAAAAGAATGATAATAAATGCCTAATATACAGAAACAACCTGAAAAACTTGTCAATAGGAGATGGAGGACAGCAGACAAATTAGAAGATATTTTTTTTCTAAATACTAGCTACTCAGAAAACACTTCTAATAATTGAAAAAGGCTCCTGAGAGAGGATCCATGTCCGTGTGAGATGGTGGCAAACATGATCTGAGGTATTGTACGTTAGCTGGGGCTTATATGTAGGAGGAGCTCGAGAGTTGGATCTGCAAGTCTGTGATATGCGGCCAAGTTGGATCATAACCCATACATTGAGGAAGAGTGAAAAGGACAAAGATTTTGGCCCTCCATTGGTACTCTCCTAAACCCAGGCACTAAAAACAACCCCTGCCTCTCACCCCAACAAAATTCCAGATCAAATTGCAAGTTTATTTAACTCCTACTTCATAGACACTACAGCCAACATTACAGCTACATTCTCTCAACCACTCACTACATCTCTCTCTCATCATACACAGTCACAACCTCCATGCCCTACCACAAACATTCTAGATCAATCCACCCTTCCTACTCTCTCACAACCCTAGTCCCCCTCAACCACCCAAAAATTTATTATTATTCATTTTATTTGCCATTTGTTAACCGGTTTAGTCCAACTGAGCCATTTGGCCAGGTATCAGTGGAGACCAGAGGAGGAAAGCTCCAGAAAACTAACAAAACTTTACAACAATGATTACAATAGTGTTACAATACAGTAAATTATAAGAAATTAACAATATTCATAAAGAAGAAAAAAATGAAATAAGATACATGTTTGTGTTTGTAAAAAATAAGAGAGTCATGTAGAGTATACAGTAAAGGTATAGAAGAATCATGTATAAGCAAAGAAAAGTTTAGCAACAAATTCAATTTTTGTTACATTAGAGGTACAAATGAATCCATGTGTAAGCAAAAATAGTTTAACAACTTAATATGATTGACATTCTCTAGTCTCAAACCACTGTTAATTATTAAGTGAAAGCATATTTTTGGGTAGATATTCTTTACATGGAGTAGTTTTTTGTGTAACACTGATTCGTTAAAACATAGAAATGGAGAAGTTATGTAAAGAAACAGGTATTTGAGTTCATGGAGGATTATGGCATGAGCAGATTCATGAGTTCAGGAGGTAATTTTTGACTTCAGCTTTGAAGCAGGTGATGCTAGGGATGATACAGATGTTAGGGGGTAGCCTATTCCAAGCTAGGGAAGACTGAATGTCTAATAAAGGAGTTTGCTAATGTTTTTGCGAGGTTTATAGATATCTAGTAGGTTCTAGTTTGAGCTACGAAGTTGGCGAGCTGGAGTATAGTGGGCTACTAGTGAAGAGAGTGAAGGACAGGCCGAGGATTTGTTTAGTAGTGAGAGAGTGAGCTGTAGTTGAGAGAGAAGTAGGAGCTGAGGGATTTCAAGCCATTGGAGTTGGTTTAGGGCAAGACAATTATAAGATTTGTATGGTAAGTTAGTGGCAAATCTGGCTATGCTGTTATAGGCTTATTCAAGTTTGGATGGGAGTCATGACTGGACACGAGTAAGGATAGGGAGACAGAGAAGGTAAGGAAGGAGAAAGGCTTGACCAAGAATGGGTCTAGTTTGGGAGAAATTTTTTGTTTCTGTAGAGAAGGCCTAGTTTTTGGTGGTTGTTTTTTTTTTTTTTTGATACTCTGCTGTATAAGTATGTCAAATTTTAGTTGGTCGTCAATTATAGCTCCAGGTAGTTTGGTGTGGGGATCAGGTGTGATGGGGGTTTTGTTGAGAGAGAGAATTGTAAAAGTGGCTTTGTGATGACAGAGGGTTTTGAGAAAGAAAAGTAGGAGCTTAGTCTTTTTGGGGTTAAGTATAAGTTGGTGTTCAGTTAGCCATTTTTTCAACAGAAGAGAAAGTATGTTGTGTTTTGGAATGGAGGATGGAGATGTTATCAGAGACAGAGATGACAGTAGAGTCGTTGGAGTATTGTATAAGGGTAGAAGATGTGCAGGAGGAGTGTAGATTATTAGTAAAGCTGTTGAAAAGGAGAGGACCAAGGATTGCGCCCTGAGGGACACTGGTTTGGATAGCAAGGAAAGGGGAACAGGCAGATTGCCACCTAACAGACTGGAGTATGTTTGAGAGATAGCTAGAGAACCAGAAAATAGTAGAGAGGAGAGGATGAGTTTGGTTAGTTTGGCAATAAGCTTAGAATGGGACACAGTGTTGAAAGCTTTGGAAAGGTCAAGAAAGAGACCGGATACAAGATGGATGTTGTCCATGGCTTCTGCAACAGT
Source organism: Protopterus annectens (assembly GCF_019279795.1). Lineage (NCBI taxonomy): Eukaryota > Metazoa > Chordata > Ceratodontiformes > Protopteridae > Protopterus > Protopterus annectens. The sequence goes on from NC_056727.1 coordinate 503,124,637, forward strand.
ATGTGTGAAGGACAGCAGGGTAGTAGAGGTACTACGATTAGGTCTAAAGCCATGCTGTGTAGGGGTTAGGAGGTTGCCATCAGCTAGGTACTTAAGAAGATGCTTATGTATACATTTTTTGAGGATTTTGGAGAGTGGGTAGAGAACTGAAATGGGTCTATAGTTAGAAGGATATGTGGAGTTACCTCCTTTGTGTAGTGGTATGGTGTAAGAAGATTTCCAAGAATCAGGGATGGTGGATTCCTGGATGGAATGGTTAATTAAGATTGAGACAGGATCTAGAGTGGGCTGTGATTTTAAGGAAGAGGGTGGGAAGTTGTCAGTAGAAGGAGAGCAAGGTTTTACTTTAAGAAGGAGGGATTTTATGTAGGTGGTGGAAACAGGTTGTAGAGAGAAAGGGGTGTGTGTGTTTGTTTTTTGTTTGGTATGGGAGAACTGACTGCTGGATAATTTTGGGTAAGCTTTTGGATAGATTCATTGAAATGAGTATGGAGCAGAGTGGCAGTTTCCTGGGGAGTATTGTTTGGGTAGGGGTGGGGGGTGGTAGGATTACCTGGGTATAGTATTTTGTTGATGGAGTGCCAGAATTTTTTAGGGTTAGAGTTTTGGGTAAATTGGCATTACAGTAGTATCTTTTGTTGTCCTTATTAGTTTGTTTTTAGAAAGGTTACGGAGTTCTTTATACTTGTGGAGAAGTGTTGTGGATTTAGTTTGATGCCATTGTTTCCAATAGTTGTCCCTTTTTTCATGAGGGAGAGGGTATCTTTAGAGAGTCAAGGCAAGTTATTTTTACAGGGGCTAAGGAGTTAAGGATATCCAGAAAGGTGTGACTGAAATGTAGAACTTCATCATTAAGGGGAAGGTATTTAAGGAGAGGCCAGTTAATAGAAGCTAGCCTATCATTAAAAGTATTGGCATTGAAGGAGGAGAGGTTTTGCCATTCTTTGTAGAGGTGGGACTTGAGTATTTGGAGGGATTGTCTAAGAACTTTGGTATGGAGGTGGTCACTTAGGGAGTTGGGTAGGGTGCAGGGGTTGTGGTACAGTGTAGGATCAGAGGTAAGAATCAAGTCTAAGGGGAGCTGTTAGTATTATTGTTGTTGTAACAAGTGGGGGTATTAATTAGTTGATGGAAGCCATGGATGTTTGTGTGTGTGGAGGCGGGGGGCGGATATCTTTTGCCAATCAATATTTACATCACCGAGAAGGATGGTCTCATAGGTGATGTTTTGGGAGCTCCTGGATGGGACAAATTCCAAGATGGGATGTTGTTTCCAGGTGGTATATGTATGTGTGTGTGTGTGTATATGTATATGTATATATATATATATATATATATATATATATATATATATATAGTTGCAATGGCAATTTTTTTGAGGGGTTGAGATGGCAGTTAAGTATGAGAAGCTCAGCTGGATGAAATTCAAGCTGCGATATAGGCAGTGGTGAGAGGGTCTGGTGTTCTGTGTACATAACTGCAACATTGCCACCTTTTCTCTTAGCTCTGTCTAGGCGGTATATGTTATAGTGAGGGGGAAGTATTTCAGTATTGGAGATGTGTAATTTTAGCCAGGTTTCTGATAATGTTAGGATATCAGGGGAGTAGCAGGTGATCCAGGAATGCAGCTCTGTGACTTTCTTAGGTAAGCTCAGTCACAGTCAGTTCCAATCCTGAATTCACACTCACTACGGCCCCTACATCTACCTTAAAAAAACTACTTCTAAAAGTAAAACCTAGCTGTAATGCTGTAGACAGCCTACCCACAGAGTACCTAAAAATAACTGCATGAGCTACTGCTTACCCCATTAGCATACTAATTAATAGATCCATCCAAGAATCCTATGTTCATAACCTTTGGAAAAAGGCTTACATTCTACTTCTCCACAAAGGGGGTACCGCCACCGATATTTCCAACTTTCTCCCACAGTTATTTTTATCCCCCAGATCTAAACTCCTAGAAAAATGTATGCAGATGCAACTACTGTGCTTTCCTCTCAATAATCAAATCCTTTCACAAACACAACGTGGTTTCAAACCAGGCCACAGTACTTCTACTCCCCTAATATCCTTCATGGACTCAGTCAACAGAGCCCGTGACACTGGGAAGGGTGTCTCTACTCTATTCCTGGACTTATCTAAAGCCTTTGATACTACCTCTCACTCACTCACTCTTTCTATCCCACCTCCTAACATTGGACTGTCTACTCCATCTCTCAACTGGTTCAAAAGTACATATCTGACAGAGAACATGATGTAAAATGGAAACACTCTATATCCCCATATATACACAACCCCATCAGTGCCCTCCAGGGCTCTGTACTAGGACCCTTTCTATTTAATATCTTTATTAACAAACTTCACTCATTTCATCAAGGATCTCTTGTACAATATGTAGATGACTCCGCTATTACCTGCTCTGGTGAAAATCCAACTCAGCTACAACATATCACTCAATCCTCATTTTCCGCCACAGAGACATGTCTCCACAACAAACATCTGTCTCTAAACTCCAACAAAACCAAAGTCATAATATTCCCTCAAAGGAAAAATGCCCCCAATAAATAAAACTCAATTCAACAACCTTTCCCTTAACCTCACAAAAATTGAATTATTTACCCACATCAAATTGCTGGGTGTCATAACTGATGACAATTTAAAATTTGACCTACACATTCAAAATAACATCAGTAAGAGACACAAAAAACTAGGTCTTCTTTACAGACACAAATATTTTCTTTCTCTCCCTACAAAGCAGGTACTCTCCTCCACCTATCTACTTCCTTCTCTTGTCTATGGTGCCCCATTGCTAACCAACCTCCAATCCTCGCTCAAAACTAAACTAGAAATATGCTATAACATCTGCCAAATTCGCAACAAACATCCACCCTTCCACCCATCACTGCACACCCCTAAAAACATTAAACTGGCTCGAATTCTCCCACTACCTCACTTATCTTCAACTAACCACCACACATAAATTAGTTACAAAACCTCAGGATTGCCCTCCCCTAAATTCCTTATTTTACACATAAATTAGTTACAAAACCTCAGGATTGCCCTCCCCTAAATTCCTTATTTTCCCACTACAATCCCAATAGGCCCCTATGATCCAAAAACCAGCACCTCCTCCAAATTCAGAAATCTGCTGAATAACTACTATATTCCTGGGCAATAGCAAAAACTTGGAACAGCCATCTTCAAGCCATCCGCACTTCCCAAAGCACTGCTTCCTTCAAAACAGCTCTGCATAACCATCTCCACTCTACTTGGATCTGTAATTGTTCTAAGCCTCCCCTTCCATAAACTAGTTCTTCTACGCACTCCAATCTCTCCCCTACCATCTACTTCAGCTACATTCCACTCTTAACTCATTCCAAGAATACTGCCCACTACACACACACACACACACACTCTACTTTCACTGCACTGCTTTAACTACTCTCTTCCCGGTCCTCCTCCTCCAGTTTCTTTTCTCTCACTCTATCACCCTTACACTAATCACTATTAATTCCTCACTTTATAACTTCCATATCTGCCCACTCTTACTCTTATTCATATAGTGTACTCCTTTAAATGGCTACTAGTAACCTCTTAATATATTAAGCTTGAACCTCTGCCATAATATGCATGCAAATGTATTCGATACAAAGCTTACCCTCTCTGCTATGCTATTTTTGAACTACTTTGCAATAGTTTGTACTGTGTGATTTTATAAATTCTATTGTGCTGCCATGTAATTAAGTTTTACCTTTGCATTGTGTAGTCTATCAAGTCTCTCTATGGAGCTTTTCTCCCTGGGCCTTCACTGAAAAGGGGCTCTTCTTGGCCCACTGGGCTATCCAGGTAAATAAATGCCAATAAATCAATCAATAAATAAAATCAGATACACAATTAAAGGTTAAAGAAGCAGTTCAATTTAAGTACAGTAGTAGAGGATCACAAGCCTGAAAGGGACATGAGAGGGATTTTGTTTATGTTCCTCCACTTGAGTCACATGTAGTGGGAGGGTTAATTGGATAATATTTATTTATATTATTTACATTTGTTTACGGGGAAATTCTGACTGGATGCAGGTCCTTTTTCAGCAGATGCCCGGGGAGAAAAGCTCCACGTCATGTACATGATAAATAGAGATACAAAGTTGCAGCAATAGTAAACAACATTATAGGTTGTTGGCTTTAATACAATAACAAGATATTGATTATCAACAGTATATACAGTAAATGTTGCAAGTTAAGATAGTTTCTTGTTGTTTAGAATATTAGTAACAAAGTTGTCAGACAAGATTTTAAAAGTGTATAAAGACAACTAGCTAATTCTGACTGTGATTAGCAGTGGCGGTAGTATAGATGGGTTAAGAGTCTAGGTGTGGGAGGGTGTTAGTCTGGATTAGAAGAAGGACAAAGCCAGTGCACATTTAAGTGGAATTTGAAAGCAGTCTTGAAAAGGCTGCTGGAAGGTAGAAGAAGGTAATAAATATCTGCGAGAACACCTATAAGTGCCAAGGCATTAGCCGAGAACAAACTTTAGTGAGCCAATATAAATTAAAATACTGACATTTTATTGTAAAAACGACAAACCAAACAAATATGGATACAAGAGTTTAGCGCTTTCACCCACAATATCAGGGCTTCCTCAGAACTCATAATACAAACTGATGTCAGCACTTAAATAACTTTTTTTTCGCGCCAAAAAACTCAAATATTTAAAGTGACACAGCATACAAATAAAGTACTACAAATACTAAATACTAAATCTATACAAATGAAACCAATAATACACGTAGCTCTTCTTCATTATAATCTGTTGCTGGAATGACAAATAATTAATTGTATGTTAAAAACTTCCTAAGCAAAACTTAGCTTGGATAAAAATACATTGATAATGCTTCCATAAACTGTGTTTATAAGTACAGATATTAATATCAGAAACACCAAAACCATCTTTTTGTGTATATAATGAAATATAATATACAATATGATACACTATTAAAAACTTTATTCTAATAATTTATATGGTAAATGACAGTGTAAATATTATAAAATATGTAACTTGTTAAAATGTTAAAACTGATGAAAAGACTAATTGAAAATAAAAATTATATAATAAAATATACTAAAATTATGTACACTTTCAATACAAATGTTTGTTTATTAGTTGTTGTTAACTCTTTATACTCAACAAAGGTTTAATCGATATGTGGTCATTTAGATCTGGAGGGGTGGTGGCATCAAGATATATTTGCCACCAAACCTCTCTATAGCTTAATAAGTTTTTTACATCTCCACCCTTCGGGTCTGTTTTGACAGTTTCCAATATAATAAATTTAAAATGATGATCTTCCCCTTCATTAAAAATGTGTCTGTAAAGTGCATTATTCTTGTCTTTCGTCTTTATGCTGTACATATGATCATAGATTCTTTTCTTGAGATGTCTCTCAGTTTTACCAACATAAAAACTATGACATTTTTGGCAAATACTTAAATAAATAACTAACTTACTATTACAATTGCCTAACTTGCTTATAATACAACTTCTTAACTCATTTTTTAAGAAGATCTTCGTCTCGTCAGCCATATATTTGCACTGATTACAGGCACCACATTTTAAACTCCTACCTATAGCTAACTTCTTATTAATCTTCACATCTTTTTATTATTATTTACTAACCCGAAGGCTGGAGATGTAAAAAACTTATTAAGCTATAGAGAGGTTTGGTGGCAAATATATCTTGATGCCACCACCCCTCCAGGTCTAAATGACCACATATCGATTAAACCTTTGTTGAGTATAAAGAATTAACAACAACTAATAAACAAACATTTGTATTGAAAGTGTACATAATTTTAGTATATTTTATTATATAATTTTTATTTTCAATTAGTCTTTTCATCAGTTTTAACATTTTAACAAGTTACATATTTTATAATATTTACACTAAGTCATTTACCATATAAATTATTAGAATAAAGTTTTTAATACACTATATATAAATTTATAATTTAGGTATCATATTGTATATTATATTATATTTCATTATATACACAAAAAGATGGTTTTAGTGTTTCTGATATTAATATCTGTACTTATAAACACAGTTTATGGAAGCATTATCAATGTATTTTTATCCAAGCTAAGTTTTGCTTAGGAAGTTTTTAACATACAATTAATTATTTGTCATTCCAGCAACAGATTATAATGAAGAAGAGCTACGTGTATTATTGGTTTCATTTGTATAGATTTAGTATTTAGTATTTGTAGTATTTTATTTGTATGCTGTGTCACTTTAAATATTTGAGTTTTTTGGCGTGAAAAAAGTTATTTAAGTGCTGACATCAATTTGTATTATGAGTTCTGAGGAAGCCCTGATATTGTGGGTGAAAGCGCTAAACTCTTGTATCCATATTCGTTTGGTTTGTTGCTTTTACAATAAAATGTCAGTATTTTAATTTATATTGGCTCGCTAAAGTTTGTTCTCGGCTAATGCCTTGGCACTTATAGGTGTTCTCGCAGATATTTATTAAGAAGTTACTCCATATAAAGAATTTACTTATAGAAGGTGGAAGATTGTTCCAAAGTTTAGATATGGTACATGATAATATTGGATTCTCCTGCTGAGTTTTTGGGTTTGATAACAGTGAGCTGATTTTTGTTGCTTGATCTTAGAGGCCTAGTGGAGTGATAGGGTTTGAAGGGAAGGGAAGGGATGTTATGGGGGTGGTTAATAAGTTTATGAGCGAGGGTGAGTTGATTAAAGTGAAGGAGTTGTGGGAGTTCTAGTCAGTTTAGTTCTTTATGGGAGATACAATGACGGCTGCAGTAGGAGGTTCCAGTGGCAAATTTAGCAATTTTGTTGTAACAAGCATCCAGCTTGTGTAGGTCTGTCTGTCTAAGGTTGGTAAGTATGGGGGATGTATAGAGTAGGGTGGAGATTAGCTGGGAATTGGCTATGGAGATTCTAGCCACCTTGGTTAGGAATTGGCAGCTTCAATATAATGCACCAAGTTTCTTGTGAACTTTTTTATTGTGAGGGATATGTGGGTGTCAAATCTAAGTTTGTTGTCTATTTCCACATCGAGTAATTTTGTGTGTTCTGATGGAGAGATGATGGTACAGCCTTTGGCGAGAATGTTGAAGTGGGGGTGTTTTAGGTGGCTTTGGAAGGTTGGAAAAGGAGAAGTTTTGTCTCACTTGGGTTGAGTAGGAGCTGAGCATTGGATAGCCAGCTTTCTACAGAAGAGAATAATCCCTATGTGGTTTGTTGTAGTTCTGGTAGAGTGGGGGAAGAGCAGATGAGAGTAGAGTCATCCGTGTACTGTATAAGAGATGCTTGCTTGGTGGCAGCATGTAGGTTGTTAGTGAAAAGTGAGAATAGCAGAGAGCAAAGGATAGACCCTTGGGGAACTCAGAGAGTAACTGGGAGGCGAGGTGACAGGTTATCGTCCCATTTTACTGATTGTTGGCGTCCATGTAGATAGCTGTGGAACCAGTTACAGGCTGATTGTGAGAAGGAGAGATTGGGGAGAGTAGAGACTAGTAGCTCAAGAGATACCATGTCAAAGGCATTTGAGAGGTCTAGAAATACGGCAGTACAGAAGAGGCTATTGTTTTTATGATGAAGTATAGTGTTGCTGAAGGAGAGCAGAGTGGAGGTACTGCTGTGATATGGCCTGAAACCATGTTGGGTTTTGGAGAGGAGATTATTAGCTAGGAGGTAATTGGAGACCTGGGTGTTGATACATTTTTCAAGTATCTTGGAGAGAGGGGAGAGGATAGTAATGAGCGGTAATTGCAGAGGTCGGTGAAGGGGGTGCCTTTATGGAGGGGAATGATGTGGGATATTTTCCATATCAATGGAACACAGCCTTCTGTTATGGAATGGTTGATTAAAATTCAAATTGGGTAGGCTAGTGTATCAGCTGCAATTTTCAGAGGGGAGGATGTCAGCTGCCAGTTTGGTGGGTTTAAGTTTTGACAATAGTCTTTTTATGTTGGCGGTAGGTACTGAGGTGAAGAAGAAAAGAGGAATGGGGGGGTTTAGGGTTAGGAGTTGGAGACTATAGTCAGGAGTAATAAATAACCAAGGCTCGACCACTGGCAATATTTATGCACCCAACTCAGATGATGAAGAATTCCTTAAGGAATTTATGGAGGTCTGGAATAGACATTTGACAGTCAAAATTTAGCATTTTAGTAGGGGACTTTAACTTTGTGGTAGATGAACAGAGAGACAGGATCTATTAGGGTAAGGAACACCATGTGACATAACAAAGGCTCCTTAAGAGATGGATGATAAGGTTTGGCTGGATATCTGGTGGGAGTTTCACCCCCTTAGATGTGGTTCCATCTTTTTCTAGGGACCCTTCACAACACAGCAGTCAAACTAACCTCATGTTGGTCACAGAATATGTCAGGGGGAGAGTACACTCACCCACCATGCACAAGTTTTGCCTTTCAGATGCCCCCATAACCCTAAATGTTGTCAGAGGAGTTGTAGAGTAAGATAAAGACTTGCACTTGTTTTTTGATGGTTGGCAGATAAGGACAGGCAACTGTTGTGAACTAAGGTATCAGATGTTCTCCAAAGCAATATGGTGAACGACTCAGTTCATAACTTATTATGGTGGGAGGGTTGCAAAGCTGAAAATAGGGGTGGTGGTGTATGGATACAGAGTGTATTAGAAGAAAGTAGAGGGAGGATGTTTTAAGTGAAAAACAAGGAAGCTCACAAATCTGCAGCAAGACTTAGTGCAAGACCCAAGTAACAGTCCTCTGAAGAATAAATGGTACTAGTAGCACAAATGACTTGTGTTGGAAACATCTAAGATCATGGCAGAACTTCTCCGCAAGGGTCAATATTGGTAGTTAAAAATACAGAATGACCCAAAATGCCTAGTGTGTTTTTTTAAGCAAAGTAAGGTGTTGGGTTCTATCTCAGTGATTGCTAGTGGTGATGTGGTTAAGGTTGGGTGGGGGGCCTAATGGTTAAGGTGTTTGCCTTACAAACACAATGTGCAGGGTTTGAGTCTCACGGGGGATAATTAGCTAGGCTTAAAATGGCTCACAAGGACAGCTAACCTAGTACTAATATATGGTCCTATATATGGTCACAAATGACCAAAAACTCCAGGATGGCTTTAAATGTTCTTTTACCTCACTTTATAGCTTAGAGCTGACAACTCTTGAACTGTGTTGGGACTTCACAGCAGCTAGAGCTTCTGAAGCTTCTCAGGAAGAGCGAGAGAGCCTAAGCTGTCTTGTTTCATATTTTGAAGTAGGTATTGCAGTGTCTAGACTCCATCCACATAAGGCCTCTAAGGACAATCATTTCCTGGCTGAATTTATTAGTTGGGTGATGAACCCTTATTCTTTACTCTAACAGAACTTTTTTCATCTCCTTGCATAAAGAATTTCAGTATGGCCCTGGTAGCAGTCATGCAATTAATAACAGTCATTCTCAAATTAAAAGAGGATATACCCTTACGGGCTAATTACAGACCTATTTCTTTTATTAAATCTAGATTGCAAACATTTCTGCTAGAACATTAGCATACGGATTGGAGCCTTTACTGTTGAAATTGATTGACTGGGGTTAGCATGGATTTATTAAGTGAAAGGAGGTGTCAGACAATTGCTGACCTCTATTTCTTTTCTGCAAAAGCATGGGAAATCTTGTGAATCAGCTGGGTTGGCATTACTTGATATTAGGAAGGCGTTTAACACAGTAGAATGGGACTTTCTCTTTCAAGTACTGCATCTTAAGAACTGTGACCCTATCTTCTTGAGCTGGATTAAAAGTCTTTACTCTTCCCCATCTTTTAGAGTCTTGGTTAATGGGGGTCTCTCTGATCCAACTATAATAAGAAGAGGTAGCAGGCAGGGCTGGCCTCTTTCTCACAGTCCATTTCTTTTAGCAATGCAACAGCTTGTGTTTCAAATGAGACAGGAACTGAAGACTCAAATGGATAGTGATGGGTCTCGACATTCTTTTCTTTTATTTGCAGGTCTTGGGGGAGGGGGGTTTGAAAATTTTCTAGTCATTTGGAGAGATCTCAGGACTTAAATGTAAACTTATGGCATCACCATACTCTTGCCCAATGGTTCAGATTGTGTAAGTTAGAGGATTTTTCTCTTCCTTCAGTGACGAAAGAATCGTACTTGGGACTCCAGTTGAAATCCACTGTTTAGGATACAACAGATTACTAATTTTGCACAACTAATGAACAAAGGAGAATCTCTAACCCCTAAACTAAATTACATGCACTCTGTGGTAGGCAAGGTACAGGCAATCCATACTATGTTACTCTTACACATTTTACATTTTTACATGTATTTAGAAACCTAAGAAACACTCTAAGCGGCACACAATACAACAAACTAAAACACTAAAAAAGACACCGGACCACAGCATATAAGTTAAGCACTTTCATTCTACTTAATACAGAACTTCCTCAGAATAAATAACAACTTGCACCTACCCCTTTCTTATACTCTAATTATGACATCACTTCTGGTTAAAAAACAATAAAAAGTAGAACAATCACTTCAAAAAAACGAGACATCTTTTTTATAAAACTGTATATACACATCTACAAAACATCAATGTACACAAACACACTTTTTAAAAATTCACATACTTTAAATAACTTCGGACAGACATTTCATCATTCAGACCAAATTAACAAAACTGTGCCTTGGCTTAAATTCACAGAAGGTACTATTGGAGTTAAGGCACATTTTTTGGAAGTAGAAATTTTAATGAAGTTTTGTATTAAATAGAACAAAAGCACTTAACTTATATGCTCTGGTCTGGTGTCTTTTTTAGTGTTTTATTTAGAAACCTAAGTTTTCCTGAGCCATCCCATTTTAGTATCTTTGCAGAATAAACTACACCAAGGAGTCTTAGGGAATAGTTGTAGCCAGATCACAGTTGCAGTGGCCAATAATCCTACATGCTTTGGGTAGTAGGTATACCAAATCTACTATGGTATGTGTTAGCTTTCTAGATGAATGGTCTCATCTGTAGGACAGAAAGTACACCCAGTGAGGAAGAACTGAACAGGGACCTTTACAACTGTGTTCTAGGTACGCCTAAAGATTTGATGTTTCGGTCTTATCTGAAATGTCTAAAATTAAGTGGCCTGAGTTGGGGAATGACACTAAGGAAGTTACCTGGCATTACTCCAGAGTCGTGGAGACAAATGATAAGGCCTCTATGGATTTGTGGCTCTCAAAGGGTATAAAGATGTGGGTAAACATAATGACCCCTCCCCTAGGTAATGGGAAGTTAAAAGATTCACTGCAAGCTGAATTTAATATCTTCCAACAGTAAAGGTTTACCTATTGTCCATTAAGCCATTTGTAGTCAAACAATATTCAGTCCTTAAAGCTCCAATAAGAGTTTGCCTTGGACAAAGTGAAGTAGGATTAAGAAAGGTAGTGCAGACTGCATTTATAAAGCCTTGGGAGTGTTAAGGCTAAGGCTCTGTGATGTTTGATACAATGTAGATGGAAAAATCAGTAGAGAATATGGCTGATGGATGATTAGTGGGGACAGGCATGGCAGCATTGACCAAACCTAGAAAGTGGCTCAAGTACTATGATCAGTAACTGTGGCAAGTGTATTTGTGATATTTAACACCAACTAGACAATATGGTTGAAAATAGCCTCTAGTAATACTTGTTGGAAGTGTGGATTTGGAATGGCAAATAATTTACACATGCTAAACCTTTGTGGGGATTTTTGGAATCCCTTATGAAAAATAATTTGGGGTTAAAGGGTTAACTTGGGCTGGTAGTTTTGGCTCTTTGGTATCCTCCATGAAATGTGAGTTGGCAAGACTGCTTTCTTAGATGCCTATTGGGCTCTGGCTAGTGCTTTCAATTTACTGTGTTGTCTCCTCTTACAGTTGTCACTATCCTCCTTCATGGAGCAGAACCTGCAGTCACTACATTTGACCTTGATATTGCACAAGCCCTGGTACAAGGCCCTACACCTTCACATTTACTGAGAATTATGTCAATGTTTAATAGCCTACAGTCACTACATCTGACCTTGATATTGCAGGAGCTCTGCTATAAGGCCCTATACCTTCATGTTTACTGAGAATTGTGTCAGTGTTTAAGCATATTTATCATGAAGACCCTTGCTGTGTATGTATTACCTTTAATATGATAAATGAATGCCTGCTCTGCAAATGAACATCTCTGTGAAATAGTCCCTGGACTGTAGGGTCCTCTACCTAAGTTGGCTACTGTCCCTTTTGCTTGACCAGTAGACTATACTGCATATGACAGTTATTTAGTATCTGGAAATAATAGACAACCTGTTCTACTTGCATCTCTTTATTAATTGCTTTGTTTTGGCTATAAAATGATTGATCACAGTAGCAAACTGACCTGAGGGTGGGAAACTCACTATGTTTCACTCCCCTACCCCCAATTCCCACCCGACACCTCTTACTATAAAATTATACTTCCTAAGTAACACATTTCACTTGTCTCTCTTATTCAAAAACCTTCCTCAGATGACCTTACAACTTCTAAACATACACTTGTTTCATTTCCCACTTCTCTATCTCTATTTAATTTCCATTCCCAACTATCTTTCTCCCTCCCATACCTCTTTGTGCTACATCCATTTATAATTATAACCCTTCCTAATAATACATATCTATTCCACACTGTATCTCTTTCTTTTCCCAAATAAACCCTCATTTCTTCTTATTTTGCCTACATTATTATACTCTAGCCTTTAACACCCCTCTATTCCATACAATTCCAGAGACGATACCAGGACAACCTACCTCTCCTGTTTTATACAATATACTTCTCTCCTTATCTAACCTCTTACAGCTTTTAGAATATCCACCATCACTGAATCTCATGCTGTCCTGCAACTTCTTGTTTCCTTCTTCATTGCTACTTCACCACCTGACATCTATAAAATACCGATACCTGTATTTAATTATGTTACTCTTCAGCTTATCCTCTATTCTTCTTCTACAGTGCCATCTTTTCATCCTACCACAACTCAATAATATCTTGCAACATCTCTCCAAATCTGTCCCAACCACCTATCCATACTTCCTCTTTACACTGTCCACACATTACACCAAACCTATTTAATATTGCCCCTCACCTGTATTCCAAATATAGGCTGATTAACTGCACTTCAACTCAAACCAAAACAAAAATCCTCTTCAAAAAACAAGTATGCATAATTCCCCAAATATACTAAAATCCTTCTAGGAGGAGATAAACACCCTAATCCTGGCCCCTACCTGTCACAATTAATGTAAAGATAATTCACTCCCACACTCTTCAGTAACCCAACAACAGCCAGTTCCCAACCCTGGAGATCTATTTTTTGCTGCTATAACTGTAGGATATATAAGAAATAAAACTGCTGAACTACATGGCTTCCATCTTTCCCATAGTACTAGCAATGCCCTTCTAACCTATACAGATGCTGTCAATAAAGCTAGAGATAATGGCAAACTAGTTTCTTCCTTATTTGTAGATTTGTCTAAAGCCTTCAGCACAGTTTGTCACAGCAGACTTCTTCAAATGCCCTCACTAAATCTGTCTCAGCCCATCCTTCTGTGGTTCAAAATCTATCTGTCCAATAAGTACCAGTCAGTAAAATGGCACTCCATGCTATCTCCTTATCTCCCAGTCACCATCAGTGTTCCACAAGGCTCTGTCCTTGGTCCCCTCCTCTAACATTTTCACCAACACCCTCTATACTTCCACACAACAGGCTACCCTAAATGCAATACGCAAACAATTCCATTCTCATTTGCACATCTGACAACTCTGCCAAAAACAAATTACTCAGGAAGCTTTAACAGCCACTGAAGTGTGACTTCTCAACTCAAAACTCATGCCCAACCCAAAAAAAGACCAAACTACTACTTTTTCCCCTCCAAATCTCTCTCATGAAAAACAAAAGTTAAAGTCTTCTCTCTTGATAATATAACCACTGAAGTCACTTCTCATAGCAAAGTATTAGGGGTGATAGTGGATGATAATCTTACATTCAACCTGCATAAACAAAACTGCGTAAGGAAAAACTCATCAAAAACTAGGGATGCTTTACAGAGCCAAAAACTTTCTCACTGATGCAACAAAAACTATACTTGCCAATACTGATCTCCCCCCACTCTTCTGTATGGCACTCCCATCCTTACTAACCTCTAGGCTTCACAAAAATTAAAACTTGGACAATGCTATAAACAAAGTTGCTAAATTTGCAGAACATACCCCTTTCAGAACCCAGCTCTGTACAGCACTGAAAAGCCTTAATTGGTTAGAACTGTCAAATCAACTAACATATTAACATATACAACTTCTTACTACCTATAAAATTATCCACCATCCATCTGCCTGTCTAGCACTAAAAACATTCTAGACAACTATGTTCCCAGTTGGGCACTGTGATCCAGTAACCAAAAACTCCTGTCTGCCTACAAACTTAAATCTGCTTGGCACTGTCTGTACTCGTACAAGGTTGCTAAAGCCTGGAACTCCTCTATCAGGTCTATAAACCCCCCATATTTCAAAACCACTCTGAAATACTTCCTAACTAAAATCTGGCTCTGTTCTTGCTCAAAATCAAGATAAACAATATCGCTAAATATGGATAAGTATTTTTTCATTCTTTATACCTCCATACTCTCCAATCTTCACTTAATTCCTTACTGCTATCTAATTCACTTCCCTGACTTCTTCTCTAACTATATATATATATATATATATATATATATATATATATATATATACAGAAGCCTGTTTTTCCTCACTTGATACTGCAATTCCTATTCTTATTGGACAAATGTAACTTTAATTTCTTTACAAACTGTCTAACATTTCTATAAATATTAAATGATGGTCATATACCTTGTATTGATTCTTAACCAATGTTTTATATTATGTCTAATTTGTTAGAATTATTTAAACTGCAAAAGTTTTTGTTTTATTTTTGAAAACTGTAAAATTATTTTTCTTAAAATGTTTTGTAATAATTTAGAGCTTTTCTCCCCAGCCTCCACTGAAAATGGGCTTTTACCCAGTCTGATTTTCCCAGTAATCAAATGTGAAGAAATAAATGAATAAATAAATACTGTGCACTAAGAGATGGAAGGAAAATGGTAAGCCCCTCTGCTTATGAAATGGAAAATCATTTGCTTTAACTAGGAACTTTTATTTCTGTTTTTAGGATGTATGGATCTGTAGATAGCATGGCAGAACCATGGAGCTATATTACAGATTACTATAAAGTTTAGAGAACAGTTTTATTTACTGTCTAATGGGATTTTTGCCTTAATCTTAAGGTGCACTAATGTCTACTTTTCCATTTGTTCATGGGCTTGTTACATTAATGGTTATAGCTCATGGAAACTGTTGTGGTATGTTTGAAAAATTAACAAAATAAAGTTAAAAAATGAATTGTAGGTGTCCTGCAAGCGTGTAAAACCCTGCCTCCAAAAATGTATGCAATTATTCCTCTTATTTTTGTATAAATTGCAGGCTGAAGAACAAATACTCTTGGACTGTGTAATTTAGTCTAAACATATTGCATTTTAGTTACGTGTTTTCAGTACCTTCATTATAGTCTCCAGCAATTGCAAATGAGTTGACATTTATTAGGTCATAAATTCTGCATTATTTGGAGTGATAATCAGAACCATCTGATCATCAGCATACATTATATACTTGTTGCATACTACTGTGATACAGTCTTCTCCACAAGATCGGACTGTAAATGATTTATTCAGTTAGTTAAACACAGTTACTCTGGCAGTTTCAGTTAGTGCAGAAGAGTAAACTATAACTTGACAGTGAGCTGCTTTCTTTGGTAAGGGCATAGTGTTTGAATATTTCCACCTTCATTTTCCTACTGTGTGACATTGAACAAATCATTTAACCACACAGTGCTCTGGAGTAATTAGGAATTTGGGCTCCTTAATGGTGCTCAGGACCGCATGCCTAGTAAATATGAATCGGTTGTCATTGCATACCAGGCATTCCCTGTTGCATAGCTGATCTAGTTCAGGACGTGTTATTGCAATATCAACATCACACCAATTTTTTTATACAACATAAGTAATTTATTCTTCGGTGGCAACTGGCACTGCATTTAAAGATGAAGTAGTGAAATGCAAAGTTGTTTGCCAGTAGCAACCTCTGCATTAGTAATAGTTCTCTTTGATGTGATATTATTCAGGTGACTTACTTCTACAGAGACTGTTCATATCAACCTATTATATGCTATCAGGTGGTGAATAAGAAGTTATGTACCTACCATAACGTTCCATGTTAGTTGTCTTCTCTCGCCTTCTTTCTTGCTTGATGGGTTCGGAGCCGATCCTCGGCTCCGACTCGGCACTTGCTAAGCTCGAGAGTCACTTTTACCAGCTCGAGGCAGCCCCATATCCCATGATGCAAGGCGGTAAGTACCCAGATCTCGTTTGATGACAAAGGGCAATAGCACCAAGCATAAAATACTTCCCAAAGGAAGAAGAAAACTTACAGATGGAAGAAGGACCAGGTCTGAATGGTCTTCAGCATAACAGTTTCTTATAACAAGGTCTGTCCAGGCCAGGGGGAAGGAGGGAGGGTCGCAAGAAAGAAGGCGAGAGAAGACAACTAACATGGAACGTTATGGTAGGTACATAACTTCTTAATGTTAAGTTGTCAATCTCACCTTCATTCTTGCTTGATGGGACCGCGTCCCTAGCACCTCTATCCTGGGTGGCTCAACGGAACAGACTCTTGAGGACTGTAGAGCCAAAACTGGCTCTGTCCCTGGAGGCCAAGTCCAATTTGTAATGGGAAACAAAAGTATGAGGAGTGGCCCAAGTGGCGCTGCACAAATAGTGTCTAAAGGAAGTCTAGCTTGAAAAGCTGTAGAAGTAGCTAAGCTCCTAGTTGAATGTGCTTTAGGTTTTGAGCACAGCTGTTTTCCCCTGAGCAGATAAATTTCAGAGATGACCGAAGAAAGCCATCTGGACAAGGTCACTTTAGAAACAGGAAGGCCTTTTTATTATCCGCATAGGAAACAAAAAGTTGATCAGATTTTCTAATTTTTTTTGTTCTGTCCAAATAATATCTAAGTTGACGGTGGACATCAAGATAATGTAGCTTTTGTTCAGCTCTATCTGAATAGTTCGGGAAAAATACAGGAGATCAATGGATTGATTCAAATTGTTCTTTGAAGCGACCTTAGGCAAAAAGGTTGGGTTAGTTCTCAAAGATACTCTGTCTTTGTGAAAAACCAAATAGGGGGGTCGAACCGAAAGAGCATGAAGTTCAGACACCCTCCTGGCCGATGTAATAGCCACTAGGAATAAAGTTTTCCAAGAAAGAAATTTCAGGGAACAAGAAACAGCTGGCTCGAAGTGGAGAAGAATCAAGGATGTCAGCACTAAATTTAGATCCCACTGAGGAGGAGGATTCCTGATTGGAGGCTTTAGTAGGAAAATTCCTTTCAAGAAGGCCCTGCAGAGCCTATGGGACATAATATTATGATCTGCTATCCCGACATGAAAATTGGAAATAGCAGCCAGTTGAACTCTGACTGTGGAAGAAGAGGAGCCTGCATGAAAAATCTCTGCTAAGAAGTCCAGGACTGCCTGAACAGGGGCAGTAAAAGGATCAATATTCTTGGCCTTAGCCCAATAAGAGAAACGTTTCCATTTGCTTGTATAAATCCTCCTGGTAGAGGATTTTAGCGAAGCTACTATGATGTCTCTAACTGGGTTAGAGATCAAAGGAAGCCTGGCTAAGGAAGGAAGTGGAGCAACCATGCTGTGAGGTTGAGAGAAGGGATAGACCGGTGCAGCTGACCCGATTGGTGAATCAGAAGATCTGGCACTGGGTCCAGATGCCACGGCTGCACCAAAAGGTGATGATGGAGGAACGGAACCAAACTTGTCGAGGCCAGTAAGGGCAATGAGAATCAATTTGGCTCTCAAAATGGTAGCTTTCTGGATAACCTGAGGGATCAGAGGAAATGGAGGGAAGGCATAAAGAAGTCCCTGGGGCCAATCCTGGGTCAGAGCATCTCTGGGGGGATGGCCTGATAGAGGGAAGAGGCAGAAGAAGTCTGGACATTTGCTGTTTTGGGGAGTAGCAAAAAGATCGCAACATGGACGACCCCATTCCAGAAAAATCTCTTCCGCTATAGATTGCTTGAGAGACCACTCGTGAGGCATGAGAATAGCTCTGCTCAATCTGTCCGCTACAATGTTGGTTTTCCCAGGGATATGCGTTGCTACCAGAAACCGATGAGAGGAGATCGCCCATTGCCATAGTCTGAGCGCTTCTCGACACAAGGGGTAGGACTTGGTTCCGCCCTATTTGTTGATATACCAAACTACAGACATGTTGTCTGTGTGGACTGCAATTGTCCCTACGGGAAGAAAGTCGTTGAGGGCTTGCAATGTTAAAAGCACTGCTCTCATCTCCAGGACATTTATGTGCAGATGGTACTCGAACGGCTGCCACGTCCCATGAACCATCCTGCCCTGATAATGACCCCCCCACCAGATCAGGGAGGCATCCGTGGTGACAGTGGTTATCGGGGATGGGGTACAAAGTACCTGCCTTGGTGAACCTGAGGAGATGTGATCCACCAAGCAAGATGATCTTTGCAAGTCTGTGTCACCAGAATCTGGTGACGCATTGGAAGTTGTTGGTATGACCATTGTGTGAACAGCATCCACTGAAGAAGGCGCATGTAGAATCGAGCCAGGGGAAGAAGAGTAATGGCCGCAGCCATGAGGCCTAATACCTTTAGAACCATTCTGGCCTGTACTTTCTTGTTGGCCAGAATGATCCTGACATGACTCTGAATGTCTGAAACTCTTTGATCTGTAAGGGTAGCTGACATCCGAACAGTGTTTAAGTTTGCCTATGAAGGTAATAGACTGGCAGGGCGATAAGGATGACTTTTCGAAGTTGATCGAGATGCCCAAATGAGAACAAAGATTTATTGTGTAATCCCTGGCTTGTATAAGCTGATGCCTGGTGGTGGCTGACAGGAGCCAGTCGTCGAGATACGGAAACACCTGGAATCCTTGACGTCTCAGGTGAGCCGTGACCACTGCCATGCATTTGGTGAACACTCTGGGGGCTGTAGTGAGACCAAAGGGCAGGGCTCTGAACCGGAAATGACTGGACCCCAGCCGAAAGCGGAGAAATCTCCTGGAGCATCTGTGAATTTTGATGTGATAGTACACATCCTGAAGATCTATTGAGCACATCCAGTTGTCCTTCTGTAAGAAGGGCAGAATTGACTGAGGAGTGACCATTCGGAATCTTGTCTTCCTCACAGACTTGTTGAGTCTGCTGAGATCCAATATTGGTCTCCAGTCTCCCATCTTTTGGGGACCAAAAGAACCTTGAGTAGATTCCGGCTCTGAATGGTCTGTTGTAACTGGCTGAATGGCTCTTTTTGCAGTAGTTTTGAGACTTCTAACTCTGCAATTTCCCTTAGACCGGTGGTACATCTGGAAGGGAATTTGAGGGAAAGGACTTTCCTCGAAAGGAATTATGTAACCCTTGGATATGATCGACTGTACCCATCTGTCTTGAGTGAGGGAATGCCAGGCTTCTGGGTACAGTGATAATCTTCCCCCGACTGCCTCCAAGGAGGGACAGCCGGGCAACATCTCAGGGATGCTGAAAGGGCTTGTCAGAGAGAGGCTCTCTGTTTCCCTGGTTTTTTGGACCCCCTCTGCCTCTAGAGCGGCGTCTGTTGTTGTTACCTCCTCTGCCTCTAGGGGTAAACTGACCACGTGAATCCGGCGTGACTCCTTGGGATTTACGGAACCACATTTTTCCACCTTTCTGTCCTTTAGGATAAGGTCTAGAAGGGGTAGAAAAACTGACTCCTACAGCAGAAAGAGTCTTGCCGTCCTGTTCGCACCTGGTCAAAGTTTCCTTCACCTGAGGGCCAAACAAAGCTGACCCATCAAAGGGAGAATTTGTGAAGGACGCCTTGAAGGGATCTGCAAAGTCACATAGCCGCATCCAGGCTTGGCGTCTAAGAGCCACACCTGTACCTGCGGCTCTACTCGCTCCATCAGCAGCATATGATATTAGCCGCATGGAGGAGTTTGCAATGGAATTAAGGGTTCCTAGCTGCAAAGCAATCTTTTCTTGAGCTCCTGCAGCTGTAGGATCCTGTACTACTTCACCCAGCTCCTTAAGGATATCCCTCTGGAGTCTGGTGAAGTGACATAGGTAATTCAGCGAACGCATAGCAAAGGTCGCTGAGGAAAACATCTGCTTACCGTACCTATCCATGGTCCTAGAGTCCTTATTAGGAGGATGGACGGTGACGGAAGGATCTGCAAGTTCCTTCTTGGTGGCAGCAGCCACCACCATGGCATCAGCGGGGACACCCTTAGTGAGGAATTGCTTGTCACCCGGGGCAGTGATAAATTTTGAAGGCCTCCTAGGGACTGGCTCTACAGAGTCAGGAGCTGCCCACGCCTTTCGGGCAATAACCTGCATAAGGGGTCGAAGGCGGAGACACCCAGGAGGTGGAGGGCCGAGATCCAAACGCCTCTAGGTATACTGACTCATCCTCAGAGGGATTGTTGGTGGGCCAGTCTGTTTAAGGAGTTCTAGGATGTCTGAGAAGGAGACATCCTCAGAGGGGGATCTAGGGGATCCCTCTGACTCATCAAAGTCAGTATCTGAAGTGACAGACTCGGGAGTCTACATGTTTCCTCTTACAAGTCCTCTTCCTAGGAGGATCTCCCGAAACATCAGGAGAATCCTCGGAAGAGGGGGAAATTCCCAATGGGGAAACCTGAGGCAGAGGATCTCTGGGTCCTGTAGCAAGAGAAGTGGCAGAGATGTCAACAGGCACTATAGAGGGAGGAGCTACGGGAACAGACTGCTGACTGATACCAGTGGCCAGCACACTCTTCATCACCTCGAATGCTCCCCTCCCAGGCAGGTCCGAGAGAACCCGTTCCAAGAACTAGGAACTCCAGGGACCACCGAAGGGAAGTCTCCGAGGCAGATGTCGGAGCCGAGCTCACCAAGGCCGAGGCTCCAAGGGGAAGAGCGGGTTCGACAAGGGTCCGATGCCACTCACCCCCTCGGAGGAGACCATGGAAGCCCGACCACCGAATCCCTCTAAGGAAGGTCTCAAAGAGGAGATAAGAGTAGAGGCTGAAGGAACAGAAGGGGGTATCTGTCCTCCAGCCGTAGCAGTAACCATTCCCGAAGACTCCAACTCCAAGCTCTGGGGTAGAGTTGAAGGAGGAACTGTAACGGGTGTGGACCAACAGTCGTCTGTTGAGACGGACTATGTAACATTTGGGCCAGTGCCTGTGACTTAAGTAATCTGCTGACCACTCTCTCTAAGTCATGGTCTGAAAGTCTGGATGACCTTGAAGATCGGCTCCGATGGCTCCGTTCGAAGGAGAGGTGAAGCCGAGCCGAAAGTATCGGCTCCAAGGAAGGAGACCTCGACTTCTTCCTGGAATGAGCCATCGGAACCGATGAAACTATAGATCCTGTCGGAGCCGAAGACTTATCGGAGCCGACAGGAAGCTTCGATGCATCGGCTCCAGCCGGAGCCGATACAGCCACAAAAGTAACGGTGTCGGAGCCGATCGGAGCCGACACCGATGCCTGTGCCACATGGTGGTCGGAACCGATCGGAGCCGACACCGAAGTGGTCGATGCAGAATCGGCACCGATAGCCATCGGTGCCGAAGGCTTAGTTAAGCCAGAATCGGCTCCAGCCAGAGCCGATCTCGACTCAGAACGAGTCGGAGCCGAGGCCGCAGGCTTAGACACAGAAGCCTGGGCCTTGGAAGATTTGGCTGATTTAGATGGAGCCGACTTAGCCGGAGAGCCCTCCGGCTTAAGAAGGCCCCTAAGAATCAGTTTGTTTCTTCTCTCCTGCAGGACTCTCTGGCTGAAGGAATGACATATAGCACAGGAGTCCTGCAGGTGAAGAGGCCCCAGGCAATACAGGCAAGAAGTGTGACCGTCTGTCAGAGACATCTTCTGACAGCACGAGTCACACTTCTTAAAGCCTGAGACCCTCTCCTTTGACATGGTGTTTCACAACACACACACACCAGTCAAAGAATTAAATTAAATAAAATACCAAAAGGTATTACTAGAAAAAAACACACACACACACCCTAACAGGGGGGGGGGTGGGATGGGTAAAGTTTGACTAAAAAAATTAGTAGAGACAGGGAATTTTCTGTCAGAAAATCTATATAATTAACTTAAAACTAAAAATTAAAGGGTTTTTAGCAAAAAGGGGCTAAAATATCAAAGTAGTGAATCACTTACCAGGAGCTGGTAAAAGGAGGACCTCATAAGCGAAGCGGCAAACGAGATCTGGGTACTTACCGCCTTGCATCATGGGATATGGGGCTGCCTCGAGCTGGTAAAAGTGACTCTCGAGCTTAGCAAGTGCCGAGTCGGAGCCGAGGGATCGGCTCCGAACCCATCAAGCAAGAATGAAGGCGAGATTGACAACTTAACATTATTTCTTATCCTCTCATAAATACTCCTCTGTATAAACTGTGCTAAACATGGTTGGATAATATGGTAGGACGCTAGTGATCTTTATACAATTTCATGTAGTTCATCCAAAGCTACCAATAAAGTGCATGCAATTTATTTGTTAGTAACAATAAGGGATGTATACAGTCAACAAAGTTGCTATAACTGCTGGTGAGGGGGATTTCTGTGGACTGAAGTACCTCGTTCTCTGATTATCTGGTCATTTTTAAACATCTTTAATTTGGCTATGCAGGGCTAGTGTACGTGAGTGTGTGACTTAGATTCATAGGTGCGTACTAGGCTAATGGCCCTGGACCCTTTACAACCCTAGCCCATAGAAGTGCCCTGGCATTGTGCCACCTGATGCTAGTTCCCAGTGCTTCCATCAAGTAGAGCCACTGGAGTGATCCCCGGGGTGAACACTCTGTTTCCCATCCACTCAAGATTTCTCTTGAAGAGGGCCAGTGAGGTGCTCTGCTCGACATTTATGGGAAGTCTATTCCAGAGCATGGGCAGTCTCTGGGTTATGAACCTGTCCCTCCAGCATGTTCTGTTGCTTGTGGTAATCAGACTGAGGTTGGAGCGTGTGGTGGAGAGGGATTGGGATTTCTTTAGATGGAGCATTTCTAACAGAGCTGGGTCAGACATGGCTTTGTAAATCAAGCAGAAATTGGCTCTTAGTAGACGATATGAGACAGAGAATATCTGGAGTTTTTTTGAATCACTCCATGTAGTAAGTGTGTTTAAGGCCTAGGATCCTTTTTGTGAAGTACTTTTGTGGCCTCTCCAGCTATTGCATGTGTCTAGTGAGGTACATGCCAAATGGGGCATTATACTCTAAGATTGGTCTAATAAGGCAAGAGTAGAGAGAAATGATGACCTCTTTCTTCCTGGATGCAAAACCCTTGGTAATGAGATGTGCCACATAGGAGTTTCTGACCACAGTGGCAATGTGGTGAGTGAAGGAGAGGTTGCTGTCAACCTGTGTCCCTGGATCTCTTATAATGCCTTCAGTGTTCAGTGGGCTCCCATCAATGTGGTAATTAGTGGGAACCGAGTTTTTCCCAAAGGGATGATGATGCATTTTTTGGCATTAAGCTTAAGGCCATGGTTTTGACACCAGTCATTGGTCTCAATGAGGCCTTTCTGTAGGATGCCTGCATCATTTGGGGAGTTAATAATGACTCCCAGTTTGCAGTCATCTGCAAACTTGGTCAGCCAGAGTCCCTCTGTGTTGGCCTAGAGTTCTAAAAGTAGATGCTAAGCAGGAGAGGACTCAGGACTGATCCCTGTGGAACTCCACTCGTGATTGGTTGGTAGTCTGACTTGGAGTCCACTACTTTCACACTGAGGGTTCGATCTGTGAGCCAATTTATAACCCATCTAATGATACAGGGGTTGATGCCTAGTTTGGTCAGTTTATCAATAATTCCAGAGTGAGGAATGGTATCAAAAACCTTGGCCAGTTCAAGGCAGGCTGTATGAACTGCCTTACCCTCATCCACAGCTCTGGTGACTGACTCAAAGAAGTCATCCAGTTTGAGCAGGCAAGATCTACCTTTCACAAAACAAAGTGCATTGGATCTAGAGTTTGGAGAGTCCCTATATCCTTGTTAATTAGGTCTATGATGATGTGCTCCATAGCATTACATATCAGACTCGTCGGGCTAATGGGGCGATAATTTCCAGGGCCTGTAGTCGCTCCTCCTTTATGGAGTGGGATGTCTGTAGCAGTGCGCCATTCGGTAGGGAAAAAGTCTAAGGTGAGGCTGTGAGTGAACACGGCACACAGATGTGGTGCCAGTTCAATTTGTAATTCATGTAGAACACAGCCAGGGATATTGTCGCGTCCCATGGAAGCTGTATTCTTGGCCTTGGACAGTGCAGCTTTAACCTGTGGTGCAGTAATGCTAAATGTCTGGCATTCTTCCGGTATTGAGATTGGCCCTTTAGGGGGGGGGAGAGAGAGGTAATGTTGGCACTGAATCTGGTGGCCAGTATGTTGACAATATCTGTTCGCTCAGTATAAGAGGTACCATTGTGCGGTAACTCAGAGCAAATCTGGGTATTGCCGTGGAGATTCTTGATATAACTATGGAAAGGTTTGTGGTTGTTTTTAGTGTCTGCTGCAATTCTGTCTTCATAGCTGGCTTTGGAGGTTCTGGTAAGGGATCTCAACTTTTTGCTGAGGCTAATAAGGGAATTTTTCCAGTCTTGGGACTTCACCTTTTACCCAATGTTAGCTGTACCTGGAGTATCTCAAATGCATTATGCTGGGCTACTAGTCTTGAGGTGTGCAAATCCTTTATGAATATGGAGATACCACTGCCTTTGGAGCTTCGGTCCATTTTCTGGGGCCGAAAGGTGTGGAATGAGTTACAGCCTGCATCTTGAGATTTAGACTTCTAGCATTGAACAGCGTGACCCTCAGACTGCATTTATTTAAGGCTGTTACGGTGGTAATTTGGTCTTTGGAACACTGCCTAAAAAGGTACTAAAGGGGTAGCAATAGCCTTAGCCAGTACCCGGAAACCCAGGGGTGACAGATGCAGGCCATCTATGACAAAGCATCTAGGTGTGTCAATCATGTCACCCCAAGCAGACAGATACTGGATCCCCTTAGAATGACACCTGAAACTTAGCCAATTGTTGAAGTCAATCATTTTCTGTTTGTACTGCGGTATCTTTCTGGGCAACAGTAGGATGCTGCTCAGTTCTAGGGTCATACCTGCCTGGTCCACATAATCTAAGAACTCCACCATATCTTTTTTCATGTAGTCCAGGGATATGTGTCTCAGGTCATTCACACCAACATGGACAATGACAGAATCATACTTGCACTTGTTGTGGAGTGATCTGAGTGCGTGTGTTATGTGTCAGATTCTGGCACCTGACAGCTGATTGTTACCTTCTCCTTATTCAACCTAGTGAGTGGGACATCAGTGTGCCTCACTATTGAATCATCTATGATTATTGTTTTGGGCAAGCTGTTTTGCCTTAAGGGCTTAGGATGAGGGGCACACTGTGTAAGTAAGCTGTGTGTCTTGCGGTTTGTGCTGTGTTGTGGTGGTCGAGTGCATTTCTGCCTTAGAGGTCTCTGCTGTTTGAGTAGATTTCTATTGAGAACCTCCGCGAAGGTGAGTTTGTGTTATTATGTGAGGGCTGTGATGGCGGGTGTTCTGGAGGGCTATGAGTTTCATGTGGTGCGGTGCAGGTGTTGACCTTCTCCTCTTGACCAGCTATTCCGGTCTTGGCTGGAGAGTGCATGGCTTCCCAATTTGTAGATATAAGTGCATCTCTCACAAGTCTGAGTGTTGGGAGGTAATAGAAGAGGGTTGTTTGTGTACGTGAGGCAGTTGCTACCCTGCCTCAAAATGCCGAAGTTCACCAGGTCAATAGGAGAAAGCACAAGGAACTGACCTTTAGACATGCCATGAGGTATGGTCATCATTACTAAGTACTGGAGCTGTTTCCTTATAGGACATTTAGTGCTGATAGTACTTTTGTGTGCTAACAATGACTGCTACAAAAAGCCTGATGAAGTGCTAGGTGAATACGCTAATTAAAGTGCAAGAGAGAAGAGAACTAGCAAGATCCAAGGGAAAAATTGAACAGCAGCCTTTCTGGTACTGGTAATAGTTTACCCCAGCTTAGCAGCGCTGTGCGAGTGCAAACCCTGGCTTTTAAAGGTTGAAAGGGATAGAAAAACTGCCCAAATGCCCAATATACTACAAGTTCTGAGGCAGAAACCACTCCTGTTGTGGTAGATAGGCTACCTACTACTTACCTTCCCACTGATAAGCTGAAAGGCTTCTTTCTAACACAGAAAGGTATGGTGAACTCGGAAACTTACAAAACAGTCCTGGATACACAAAATCTTTTTCTGGACTAACTTTTTTTTTTTAGCAGAAAAAACAGTTAAAACAATAATAAAAATACTTTAAATGCAGTGCAAGCTAGCACATGAGTGTGTAGCAATATTAAAGCAAATACAGTTAATATAAATGCAGCTAAAGGAAAAAGCGACTTAAATCAAGTTCAGAAAGCAGTATAATCAGAAAAAAAAACAAAATGTAGGCTCTTAAAGTCTCTCTCTCCATTCTGTTACTCTTGTAGTTTGCAGGACACCAACACAGGATCTGCGGAGCTTAAACAAGCTCAAACCTGTGCAAACACAGCTTTTAAACCAGAAAGTTCGAAAGGGTTAGAAAAACTGCACAAACAGCCAATAAACTTAAGTTAGAATACTTTGGCTGATGTGTGTTTGTGTAAAACAAACTTGAAATGTGTGACTTCAGTCATTATTATTGCTATTAATTTTTTAAGCAGATATCTGTGAAGGATACAGTTAACAATGTAGCTATAACTGCTGGGTTTGGGGGATGTCTGTGAATAAAAATGACTGACCCACTTGAGCTGGTAAAGTGAAAAAGTCAACTGCTGTCTTTGTAGGACTACTGTGCGTATGTGTAAAGCAAACTGGAATACATTACTGTGGGCAATTTTATCACAATTAGACATGTGGCATGTACACAGTTGACAAAGTGGCTGTAATGGTTGAGTACAGATACTGATGGATTATAATGACAGTAATTTGAGTGGCCCTTTATAGCTGAAAAGTTGAAATGTTTCAAAATGGTATATTACTGGTTCATACATTTTATTTTACTACTTACTGGAAAAAAATGTTCAACACTACAAATTTAGAACGTATGCTAGCAAATGCTGCTGTATTAAACAAGCAGCATAATTTAAAACAATCCGGAAGGTGTAAGAATTCATGCATTTGAGCATGCTCCTAAAAATGTGGGAAGGGATACATGGTTTGAAAACAGGACAGAAGGTACACTTAATCTGCTAAAAGAAGTTATGTTCTTATCACAACATTCCATCTGTGTTGTTGATCTTCATTAATTCTTGACTGATGGGTTAGGTTCTGAAACTTCAGAACCAACTAAGCCATTATAGCAAGTTCAGGCCAGCCAAAAGCTCTTGAGCTAAGGCTCTACCCATACTGCCTCTCTTCCCATTACCTCAGATCAGGTTTGCCTACCTTTAAGAAAATATGGAAGCTCTGTCTGAGCAGAAACCCTACAAAACCCCAGGACTAGTTCCAAACCTCCAGGGGTCTGTAGGAGGGTGGGATGTCAAGAACGAATGAAGATCGGCAACACAGATGGAACATTATGGTAAGAACATAACTTCTTTATCTGATGTTGTCAATCTTCATTCATTCTTGATTGATGGGACACAGTCCCCAGCTACTTTAGATCCTGGGCTGCCCTAAGGAAGGATATTCTTGAGCACCACAGAGTCAA
Organism: Protopterus annectens; assembly: GCF_019279795.1. Lineage (NCBI taxonomy): Eukaryota > Metazoa > Chordata > Ceratodontiformes > Protopteridae > Protopterus > Protopterus annectens. The sequence goes on from NC_056727.1 coordinate 503,152,509, forward strand.
AGGATGCTCTTCCCCTGAAGACCATGTCTAATTTGTAATGAGTGATAAAGGTATAAGGGGTAATCAGCAGCTGCACATATGTCTTTCATAGAAGCTGTGGAATGGAGACCATTGAAGTGGAACAGATCTCGTAGAATGAGCTCTTAACTTTTGTTGGTGGTTTGAGTTTATTCTGGTTATATATATATATATATATATATATATACATATATAAATATATATATATATATATATATATATATATATATATATATATATATATATACACAGGCAATGCAGTCTTCTTAACCATTTAGACAATGTGACATCTGAAATTGGTTTTCCCAATCTGGTGCCTGAAAAAGATAGGAAAAGTTGGTCTGATTTTCTAGAGGCTTTTGTTCTAAGTAGAAATGTAACTGTCAGTGAATGTGCAATATATGCAGACAGTACTCTCCTTTGCTTGAAAATTTTGGAAAGAAAACTGGTAAGTCTACAGTCTGGTTAATATTGGACTCTGATACCACTTTAGGAAGGAAGGAGGAATTTGTTCTGAGTGATGCGCTCTCTCTCTCTGTGGAAGATGATGTAGGGATGATCCATGCACAAAGCCTGTAACTCTGAAATTCTCCTAGCAGAAGTGATAGCTACTAGGAAGAGGGTCTTCCAAGATAAAAACTTGAGGTCACAAGTAGCTGCTGGCTCAAAAGGCTGACGAACTAGGCAATGCAAGACTAAGGGCAAATCCCAAGGTGCTATTGGATCTTTAAAAGGTGGCTTCAAATGCTGAGTGTCTTTAAGAAAAATTTTGCAAAGACGGTGAGACATTAATGAGTGATCATCGAAACTGTTATGAAAATTCTAGATGGCAGCTAAATAAATTCTAATGGTAGAGACTGAGGCTCCCAATTGAAATAAGGTGGCTAAGTATTCCATGACCTTATATACTGGAATCAACAAAGGATCAAAGCTGTTTTCATCCGACCAAATAGAGAATCTTTTACATTTGTCAAGGTAAATTTTTCTGGTGGACGGTTTATGAGAAGCCAGGAATATCTTTTGCATTGTGGAGGACAAACTGTTCTACATGGTAATCAATGGAAGTGGAGAAACCAAGCCGTCAGCTTGAGATGTTGAAGGATGGGCTACACCAAAACCTGAGGGTGAGATAATAGGTCCGGAGTTGGGTCCAGAGTCTATGGGTGGTGAACCAGATGAGGCCAGAGAAAAGGAAACCAGACTTATGAGGCCAGTAAGGTGCAATGAGAATCACTTTGCTTCTGAACCATTGAGCTTTCCTTAGAAATTGAGGAATTAGAGGAAATGTTGGAAAGGAATAGTGAAGTCCCAGGGGCCAATCGTGAAAAATCCATCTCTGAGGAACTCCTCACCAGGGGGAACTAGGGCAAATTAGCTGCTGCATTTCTAGTTTGTGGGAGAGGTGAACAGGTTGTAGCAAGGCTCACCTCATCAACAGAAAATTTTCGTCACTATGTTGGGATTGAGTGACCACTCATGAGGTAGAAGGATACACCTGCTTAGTTTATCCACAATCACGTTGGAGTTCCCAGAATATACATTGTTATTAGAAAGCGGTTGGAGGCAACTGCTCATTGCCAAACTCTTAGGGCTTCCCGGCATAATGGGTATGATCTGGTTCCCCCATTTTTTGATGTACCAGACTACTGACATGTTATCTGACTGAATAACAGGTGTCTCAGATGGAAGGGAAGAATGGAATGTTTGCAATGCTAAAAGCACTGCCCTCAGTTCTAGGACGCTGATGTGCAGATTGGCATCTTGTGGGGACCAAGCACCTTGGACAGTCTTTCCCAGAAAATGCCCCCCACCCCCCATCAGGGAAGCATCCGTGGTCACTACAGTCTTGGGCTAACATGGGGAGAATGGACGACTCCATAAATCCTCTTCTGGCTTCATCCACCAAGATAAATCCTTCTTGCAGTGATTTATTAAGATTGGATGAGACATGGGGTGAGCTAGAAGTGACCATTCTGTCGCTAGAAGCCAATGAAGCAGCCTCATGTGGTACCTTGCTATGGGAACTAACATTATTGTTGCTGCCATGGATCCAAGAAGTTGTAGTACCAGATGAGCAGGGACTTTGTTTTGAGAGAGAATCACTTGAAGTTGCCATCGCAACTTTAACAACCTTTGATGAGGAAGGCAGGCCATGCAGATTTTCATATTTAGTTTTGCTCTGATGAATTCCAGGTCGTATGTGGGAGATGGTGGTGATTTTTCTTTGTTGACTGAAATGCCTAAGAACTCGGCAAGGTGTAGAACAGAGTCTATGGTGCAAAGCAGCAGATGCCTGGTGGGGACAGTGAGGAGCCACTCGTTTAGGTATGGAAACATGTGGAATCCCTGTAGTCTTAAGTGAGCTGCTACAACTACCATGTATTTGGTGAACACCCTGGGGGCTGTGGTGAGACCAAATGGCAGTGCTCGAAATTGATAATGACTGGCTCCTAGCTGAAACAGGAGATATCTTCTGGAGCACTTGTCCATCTTTATGTTGTATTACACATCCTGAAGCTCTATAGAGCACATCCAACTGGCCTTCTCTAGAAAGGAAGGATAGACTGAACCATGACCATCCAGAATTTTGTCTGTTGCATAAATTTGTTTAATACGCTGAGATTAAAGATTGGTCTCCAGTCTCCTGTCTTTTTTGGCACAAAAAAGAATCTTGAGTAGAATTTGGATCCTATTTGGTCTAGTGGGACTGCTTGGATGACTGTTTTTGAAGCAGCTTTTGAATTTCTAGTGCTGCTATATCCCTCTGACTGGGTAGAACATTGGGTATTTGTCTTTGGAGTTTGGGGAAAAGACTGATGGGAATGGGGTAAACTCTGATGATTATTGTCTGTACTCAGGACTTTGATGCTACTATGAGCCATGCTGAGTGGTGCAGAGAGAATCTTCCCCTGACTGCTTCCAGAGGTAATCAATAGGGCCCACTGCTCAGGAGCACTGGTAGGTTTGTCCAGAAGAGAAATTTCTAGAACCCTGGTTGCGTGGACCCCCTCTGCCATAGGAGGGGCTTCTTCCAGATGAGATCTCCCCTCTGCCCCGGGGAGAACGCTGGCCACGTGTGTCCTGAAAAGGCCCTTGAGTCTTCTTGAACCACATCTTTCCATTCCTCTGATTCTTAGAGTAAGGTCATTGCGGAGTGGAAAAATGCACACCCACAGCTGAAAGTCTTCCCATCCTTTTCACACCTGGCTAACATGTCTCTAACTTTTGGGCCAAACAATGAAGTAGCTTCAACCGGAGCACTGACAAAAGAAGATTTTAAAGGGGTCTGCAAAATCACACAAGTGCACCCAGGTGTGAAGCCTAAAAGCAACGCCTATAACTGCTGCTCTAGATGTCCCTTCTGCTGTATGAGCAATAAGCTGCATGGACAAATTTGAGATTGACTCCAAGGTGGCAAGCTGAGAGGCAACCTTATCTCGAACCTCGTCAGACACTGCTTCTGCAAGTGTGCATGAAAGCTTAGTTATCAGGTCCCTTTAGAGTCTGGTGAAGTGTGCCAAAAAGCTCAAGGACTGAATAGCGAAGGTCGATGAAGCAAAGACCCGGTTTCCAAATCTGTCCATCGTCTGCAACTCTTGGTTAGGAGGATGGACAGTTGAACTCTCTTTGGCTTTTTGGTGTCTGCTGCCACCACCATGTTATCCACTGCTAGACCCTTAGACCAAAGGGGCTGATCCTCAGACGCTGAAAGAATTTTGTCCGGTTACTGGGAAATTGGCTCTATCATATCAGGAGACTTCCACGCCCACTGTACGATCAGATTGATTAGTTCATCAGCAGGTGGGGGTTACCCAAGAAGTAGATGGCTGGCCATGAAAAGCTTGCAAGAAAACAGATTCCTCAGAGGATGGGTTTGAGATCTTCTAGTCATCCCACTGTTTTAATATTTCTAGGATGTCTCCAAAGGAGACATCTTCAGGGAGTGACCAAGGGGAAGGGTCCCCTTCATCGTAATCTGTATCCTCGGTGACTGATTCTGCTGGAGAATCCAAGTGCTTCCTCTTGCACAATCTCTTACAGGTGGCTCTTCAGGGGGAAGATCTAAGGAGGACTCCGAAGAGAGGGGACGCTGCACTAGGGTATCTTGCTGCTCTTGTGTCCGGTGTCCCGATGTACAGATTGTGGCAGCTGCGAACTACAGGGAACAAAATATGGCACTCTGAAGGGGATGTTACCAACTGGGAGTCTGCTGCGGCTAGAGCTCTCTCCATAATCTGGGAGGCAGGCCAACCTGAAAAGGGATGAGAGCTCAGAGCACAGAAAGACAAACTTGGAACCAGGGTCACACCCCGCTCTGACGAGCCCCCCCCCCAGGGCAAGAGCCAAGAGAGAGGACTTGAAACTGCCAAGGAACTGAGAGACATAGATGACGCCACAGAAAAAATCTAAGTCAATCCAGGAATCTTGGAACCAGCAGCCAAATATTGGTCTCATGGGTGTGACAGTTCCGAAGAAGCCAAAGACCACAGACCACAAAGTAGTTTTCGGTACCGAGGTGAGATCCACCACTGGTACTGAAGCAGTTGGCACCAGAAGCATTAAAGCAATGGGCTCCAAGACCTGGGGAGAGGTTGAAGGAGAAATATATGTAGGAGTCCTGTGAGAGTAAGCCTTGGCTCTGGGAGGGAGGGAGGTCCAAGAATGTGTAGGGAAGGCCTCTGGCTGCCAAGAGCTGATCCACTAATCTAACTACATCCATTTCTGATAGAGCTCTGGAGGAACCAATGGACATCCCTGAAGGAGACTCAGGTCTTTCTACGAAGGGACTCAGCTGCTGACACAAGAAAGGGTCTACTGAACGAGAGTATCTAGTCCTAGTGGTACTTATTTCATCGACCTTCGGCACCATAGTCGGTTGTATAGAGGGTGAGGATGGAACCGAAATAGTAGAAGTTACAATTATCAGTGCTGGGGAGGTCGCCGGCACCGAAGACATGGTCCATACCAAAGATGATTGGGTACTTCCAATGGTAGACGGTACTGTAGCAGATTTTGTTGGTTTTGGTGCCGCAGCAGAAGTCAATGATATCTTAGGAACTTTAGCTTTTGGTTCCGGTGTGGAAACCTGAGATTTTTGAGTCTTGCAGTCATGTACCTTGGGTGAAGATGGTACCAAATGGCTCCATTTCTTAGTGTCAGTTTTTGGAGATCTTGAAGTCTCCACCTCAGAAAGAGCTTCACCAAATGGACATTTTAATAATCCTTTAAGTATTAATTTGTTACACCTTTCTGCAAGAGTTCACAAGGAGGTTGAAGTTCTAGATAAGGGATACCTAAACACCAAACGCAAGAAAGATGCCCATCCTAACTGGGCATCTTTCTGCCACAATTGTTGCATTGCTTGAACCTGGAGGTTCTTTTCTGCTTCTCTGCCATGCTGTTCAGTGAAATAAAATGGCACGCACACACTCACTCATAACAGAAAGGGAAAAAGAAGAGATAAAGGCCTTTTTTTTAAAAAAAAAAAACAGCTATGGTAAGAACTACCCAGATGGATAAAGAAGATGAAGAAAGGCAGGAAAAGGATACCAACAATGGTATCAAAGAGTTACCAATGGTAAACAGGAAGGAGAAGCCTAATACCAACAATGGTAAGGAAAGATACCTTGAGGTAAATATGAAGAAAGTTATCAATAAAGTCACTCACATACAAAACGGGAACTAAATAATAATTATTCTAGAATATAAAAGAGAAGTAAAATAATAGGCAAAAAGAAAACAAGATTTTGAGCACTTAGCTGAGAGCAATGGTTGACGCATCTAATTTTCTACACAGCAAAGATGATCTGGGGTAATGGGAAGAGAGGCAGTATGGGTAGAGCCTTAGCGCAAGAGTTTCTGGCTGGCACAAGGTTGGTATAATGGCCAAGTTGGTTCCGAGGGTTCGGAACCGAACCCATCATTTAAGAATGAATGAAGATTGACAACACCAGATTATGAGTTTTAAGGGAAGAGAATTTTACTGCTGCTCATTGCTAACTCTGTTGTCAATAAAAGTGTTTTGTTTAGCAAATGGTCATCAGCGTTTCTGCTATAAAATCTGAAATAAAAGTTTTAAATAAAATCCACATCAATACAATAAATAAAAAAGTAAAGAAGAAAGCAGTATGCTCACTGACATGTTTTGAACAGCATTTATGGTAACTAGGGAGAGACAGCCAAATAATGGGACACTGGAATAGCTGTGGGGAGGCGGGGTGGGAGTTGCGGCTAGGGCTCACAATTGGCTATGATCCAGCCCTGAATACAATCTTTCACTTTTTTTGTAGGGCATTTATGCAATATATCTTATTTAATCTTGAAGTCAATGCTCTCATGTTTTTATATATAATTTTCAATAAAAGGAAATATGGATGCTGAAATATGGATGTGTTTAGGTAATCCCTGCAATAATTTGTCTTTAGCCATTCATTGTCATAACTGCAATAAGTACACATTAAGATTATTTATAAAGATCAACACCCTAATTCAAAACTTACCAAAAGCTGCAAAAATGATGAGACAGAGGGAAAAGTGTGTGTATAAATGGTAGGAGTAGTTCTTGCACTCCTGAAATCTGTGAAATGATATATGATTATTATTAATATTAATTTTTAAAAGGGAAACTGACCAGGTGAGCATTTTACTTATTTAGACTTTTTTTTTTTTTTTTTTTTAAGTCTCACTAGACCAATGTCCACTTTACAGGGGAGACCCAAGGAGATGTTAATACTGACTATAGAAAATTTAACCAGGGAACTTCCCCTACTATTTGCAGTAGGGGGAAGAGACTGGGTGTTACACATCCTAACCTCCTGTTTCTTGTCCAGGCGTGGAGGCAGCCAGGAGGAACAGGGAGAAAACATGGCTGCTGAGAGCCAAGGCTATTTGGAAGTTAAATGTGTTGAAAAAAAAAATGAAGAATAAATGGTAGAATTGCTACCAGAAATGTTTTCAGCAATGTGGGAGGAAAGAAATTTTTGTTTGCTGATAGTAAGGCGATCGGGAAAGAGAGTGAGCTAAATTCAGTGGTGGGGATGGATTCAGAAGAAAATTTACAGAAAAAATGGTTTGAAACAGCAGAAATGGCAGAAACATGTGTTATTTCAACTCTTGAGTCAGGAGGGTTGCAGGATGAGAATATTGAGGCGTTAATTACACAGAGTGAGGCAGTAAGAGGAACTGTTGTATTCTGACATTATGGAAAAATAAAAGAGGGAGAAAATGAAAAGAATAAAGAGCCAGGAAGGGTTCCAAAAAAAAAAGTCCAATGCCCAAACAATGGAAGAAGGAGCTAAGGAGAAGACATAGATGAAGAAAAGAGAAAAATATATATTGCTTGGGTAAGCAGTAAAAAAAGAAAAAGGCTGGGGCAGATATGAAGTATGGGACAATGTTACTGCACATCTGGGAGTAAAAGCTGAAGAAGTAAGAGCTTTCATTTTAATTAACAAAAAAAACTTTTTGTGTTTTTTTTTAAACTGGTCAGGCTCTGGAAAACTTTTTGGGGGGCATATGATAAAAAGAAAGCAGACTTTCCATGGTCAGAATATGTTGTGCAAGCCTTTTTCAGACAAACAAAAATAAGAATCTTGATTCAGTTTAGAACTGAAGTGGTATGTAAAGAACTCAGAGAATATTTGTTGACAATATGTAAAGAAGTGGTGTACACTACTAAAATCTATGATGAAAGAGGATTGTGGACTGAGGTTGAGAATGTGGAATAATTTTAAAAATGGAAAAATGACAATGTGATACACATACCTAGTATTATGAATGTGCATGGTAATATAGGTTTTGTGAGGATCAGAGGACAACCAAAACTTATTTTTGTGGAAAAAGTGATCATTTAATTAATGAATGTGACAAAAAAGATGTTATTTATGTGGTTAGACAGGTCATAATGCAAAGAAATGTGAAATGTAAAAAATGCTATAATACAGGACATCCATGGTTAGAATGTGAGGTAGAAATACAATAAAATTAAATTATACAACAAAAGAGTTTGAAGAGAATGCTATAAAAGAACACACAAAACAATAAAAAACACAGAAATGGTTTTAAAGGGAAAGACAAAGAGAAGGAAAAAAGAGAGAGAAGAGAAACAGGTGAAAAGTGAAGAAGAGTCAGAGTGGCATACACTAAAAGGCAAGAGAAATTCAATAGGAAAGAGTGTTAGGGAAAGAAAATTTAAAAATATAATGGTAAGAGAGAATAAGGAAGGTAAGGGATAAGAACATCATTCTAATAACTGTTCTACAAAGCAGAAAATATTTGTTTTGAATATAAACAGTATGACAAATATTAAGAAAAGAATAAATATTTTACAATGGTGTGCTGCAGTAGATGCTCAAGTAATAGCATTAGAAGACATTAGAATGCTAACAGAAGAAGAAAGGGTGCAAACAGAAAAACTTTGTAATTGTACTGTTATTTGGAATATAGGCAAAAAAACATGCTCAGGTATATGTACACTATGCAAAGAAAATATAAAACTATTAGATATTACAACAGTAGAACTGGGCTGAATAACAGTAGTAGATATAAGATGGAAAAGATGTGCATATAGACTAATAGCTTTATATGCATATGTGACAAAAAAGAAAGAGAAACAATGTTTAAAAAATATACCTAATTATAACATGGATATAATAATGACAGGTGAGTTTAATTGTAATTTGAAAAATAAAAAGGATAGCTGTAGTGTTAAAATGGTTACTGAAATTATGAAATGTGTAAAATTAAAATTATGGAAAAGAAAACACTGGACTTACAAACAATGAAATTAAGACAGAAATTGATTGTTTTTTTTTATATCAGAAGGCCTAAAATTACAAAAAACTAATTAAGTATAATGGGTTCTCTGATCATGTGGCGATTTAGATGAAGATTCATGAAAATGAATAATATATTAAAATAGGAAAAGGCATAAAAAGAGTAAATGAAAAGGAGTTAGATTCAGGAGAAAGAAAATAAATTACAGAATTATGGTAACAACATTATCAGTATGAGAGATTTTTTTTTTTTTTTTTTTACAAAAATTGGATGACATGGTAGATTCAGTTTTAAAAAATATAAAAAAGTTCTTTTAGAATGTATAGAAAAGAAAAGGAAAAAAGAAAAAAAATGGAATACAAAAATATTAAGTAAAAAATATTTAAAGACTTGATAGAAAAGAAAAAATCATTTTATGAAAAATAATTATATAAAAGAAATCAAAATAAGGTTAATAAACTGTTATATAAGCAAAAATATTGTTTATGAAGAAAAAAGTAGTAGTAGCCCCGTACGTATGATGAAAGATAGTAAAAGAAGGAAAGGTAATAAGAAAATTAAAAAATAAAGAAGAAAACCAAGTTAAAAACAAGGAAAACATATGAAGTAATTAAAGAATATGTATTGGATTTATACAGTAAAAAAGAAGTTAACATAGAACAAATTTAACATGGTGAAAAATCAAATAAGGAAGATAATGAATATTTAGAGAAAAAATAAATATAAATGGGTTTAATGAAATCACAAAAGATATTAACGTTAATTCAGCTACAGGTATGGATGGAATTTAATATATATAGTATGTATAAATAAATGTATGACTGGCAAAAATGGTGTTTATAGAAGTAATGCATGAGTGGCTAGAAAGAGGAATTAAGTATAAAGAAATCTGCACAGCTGTGATAAATTTATATTAAAGAAAGGAGATAAATATGAAATAAAAAAACTGGGGACCAATTACAATGAATAACATAGACTACAAAATTTTCATGAGAACAGTAACAAAGACTACAATGTAAAATAGAAAGATTATATGATCAGAATTTGGGAGAAAAGGAAAGGGGAGACAAGACCTATTGTGGATATTAAGGGAAGCAACTGATGAATTGATGAAACCTTTTCAAATGCACTACAAAGCACAAATTGGAACCCATTAAAGACTCTTCCCCTAGATAATGCTCTCTCCTACTTTAACTCTACTTTCACAAACCTGCTCAACTCCTTTGCCCCTCTAAAAACAAAATGTACGAAAAGTAAACCTGTACCCTCATTAACCAAAAAAACCTTAGCTACTATGCGACTCCATGACAAAGCCTAGACATGTTACCATAAAAATAAAACCATGATCACCCTTAACGAATATAAAACACTACAAAATAAAGTCAAAAAACTTATTACATCAGACCACAAAGCCTATTTCTCCACTCTCCAAACAGGCCACAACACCAATCCCAAACTATTTTAGAAAGGAATCTCATCTCTTCTCAACTGGGGGAAAAAAAAAACTTTGCCCTAACCCAGATGTCTCTGACATCGACTTAGCCACCCAATTTAACTCTTTCTTCATAGAGTCCATAAGCAAGCTAACATCGTCCTTCAACATCTCTGTGACCCCTTCTCAGCCTACACCCACCCCTTCTTCCTTTAGCATCCCTTGCCCCCAACCTCCACCCTTCGCTATCAATCCCATCTCTATATCACCATAGAAAAAAACTTCTCCTAAAATTAAAACCTGGTTCCAATGCCCCTGATGAGATTCCCTCCTACTTCCTAAAAGTAGTCAGAGAAGCTGCTGCTCTCCCTATCAGCATACTAACTAATCTGTCTATCTCAGAAAACCAGGCCCCCCAGCTCTAAAAGAAAGCCTTTATTATTCCGCTAGATAAAAGAGGCAATAATAATGATATTCCAAACTTCTGCCCTATTGCTAAGCTTCTTGAAAAAATGTATCCACCAACAACTCTTACCCTATCTCATCAACAACCAGGTTCTTATCACCACACAGCATGGATTTAGACTCAGTCATAGCCCCTCCTCTCCTTCCTTGAAACAATTAATAAAAGCCCGTGATTCCAGCCATTTTTTTGTCCACCCTTCTCCTCAACCTCTCCAAGGCATTTGACACCATTTCCCACAACCTGCTTCTTAATAAACTCTCTAAACTAAACCTATCCCCTTCCTGTACCAAGTGGTTTTCCAGCTACCTCATGACCAGACAGCAAGCAGTCAAATGGAATAAAGCCACTTCACCCTTCCTTAATACTCCCACAGGTGTCCCCCCCAAGGTTCCATTTTAGGCCCCCTATGATTCAATATATTCATTAACGACTTCTACCAAGTCATTCCAAACTCCAGCCTCATTCAATATGCCAACAATTCTACCATTATCTGCTCCTCCCCTTCTATCCCCACTCTAAATAAGCTTACCAAAAGCACCTTCTCCTCTACTGAACAGTGCATGCTAGACAACCATCTGGCTCTTAATGCAACCAAAACTAAACTTGTTATTCACCGCCTCCAAAACCTCCTCCCTAGATAAATGCGCATTCATAATTACCAGCAAAAACAATACACGCCTAGAAATAGTTTCTGACACTAATCTACTAGGAGTACTCATAGATGATCAATTAAAATTTGACACGCATTTACAAGTAAATATAAAAAAAACAAAAATACACAAAAAACTTGGTATGCTATACTGCCATAATTATTGTATCTCTCCTTCCACAAGACTCATACTAGCCAATACTTATCTCATCCCATCCCTCCTATATGGTTCATCTATCCTCACCAACCTGAAATCCTCCCTCAAAACAAAACTCTCCTCTTGCTAAAACAAGATATCAAAATTGCGGCAGGTCACAGAGCCATTTGTCACCATTGTAATTCTCTTCACCAACTAAACTGGCTTGAGCTACCTAAACTCCTCACTTATACACAACTCATCCAAGCACGCAAACTTATTTACAACCCCTCTCTTTGTCCCTCCCTAGCCACTACCTTTGAAATGTATGAACCAGAATGACTTCTGAGATCTAATTCCCAAAATCTAATTAAACTGCACAAACCTACACGTCCGGCTGGTAATCACCTAATGTCCTTCTCTCTTGCACGCCTCTGGAAATCTCTACCATCTCCTATCCACATCACCAGCAGTCTCTCCTCATTGAAAACCTTGCTGCACTCACACCTAACTTCACAGTGGAAGTGCTCCTGTTCCCATCCTATCTAATCCTTCTAATACCACTTCCTACTGTCTTAGAATTAAATATGCCATCACTGCCTCCTACAGTTCCACAGCTCGACTGAACTATTTGACCAACTACTTAACAGTTACCCTATGGTGTTACTTTTTTTTTTTTTTTTTTTTTTTACAAATGTATTGCTGTTTAATGAACTATACTGCTGTATTCTATCATTATTAACCTTTTCTTATCATATTTACTTTGTATTCCTATGAGATAATCTGTAATGTATATGTACGATGTGTACTATGCATTTAGGTTCATAGGTAGGTACTAGGCTATTGGCCCTAGGGCCTATACAAGTCTAGCCAAAAAAGTACCCTGGTTTTTGCCACCCAAGAAAATTATTTTCCTGTGCCCCTGTCAAGCAGAACAACAGAAGTGATCCCCGGGGTGAATTTCCTATTACCCATCCAATCATCAAGATTTTTCTTGAAGAGTGCTAATGAGGAGCTCTGTTTGACATAGATAGGTAGTCTGTTCCAGAGTATGGGAAGTCTCTGGGATAGGAATCTATCACTCCAACATGTTCTGTTTATTGTGGTGACAAGGATTAGGTCCCTAGAGTGTGCAGCTCGGAGGGATTGGGATTTCTTTAAGTGGAGCATGTCCAACAGCTCTGGGTTTGACATAGCTTTGTATGTTAGGCAGAGATCTCCTCTGAGTAGGCGATATGTGACGGAGTAAAGCTAGAGTTGTTTGAGTCGGTCTGTGTAGGGCATCTGTTTGAGGCCAGTAATCCTCTTTGTGGGGTATTTCTGCAGCCTTTCCAGTTGTACATGTCTTGTGAGGTACATACCAAAAGGGGCATTGTACTCTATAATGGGTCTAATGAGTGATGAGTAGAGGGGCACAATGACCTTTTTTTGGATGAGAAACCTTTTGTGATGAGGTGTGCCACATAGAAGGATTTCCTGACCACTGTGGCGATGTGATTATCAAAGGGAGACTACTATCCACCTGTGTCCCAAGGTCTCTTATCACACTTTCGGTGTTAAGTAGACTACCGCCTATGTGGTAGTTCATTGGTACAGAGTTTTTTCAAAGGGGATGACAATGCACTTTTTGGCATTGAGTTTGAGACCATGGCTTTGACAACAGGCATCTGTCTCAGTGAGGCCCTTTTGTAGGATGTCCGCATTGTTAGGAGTTTTGATTATGGCTCCTAGTTTGCAGTCATCTGCAAATTTAGTTAGCCAAAGACCTTCTGTGTTAGCCTGTACTTCAGAGAAGTAGATACCAAACAGGAGAGGACCCAAAACTGAACCCTGTGGTACTCCACTTGTCACTGGTCTGAAGTCAGACTTGGTGTCTGCTACTTTCACAGTGTGGGGTCTGTCAGTAAGCTAGTTGGCAACCCATCTTGTGACATAGGGATTTATACCTAGTTTAGTGAGTTTATCTATAATTCCAGACTGGGGGATGGTGTTGATTGCCTTGGCGAGATCTAGATAGGCTGTGTGAACCACCTTACCCTCATCTATGGCTTTGGTGACGGCTTCAAAGAAGTCTATCAGGTTTAGGAGACATGATCTGCCTTTTACAAACCTGAAATGTGTAGGGTCTAGAGTTTGGAGATCTCTAATGTCTTTGTTTATGAGTTCCATGATGATACATTCCATGGCCTTGCAGACCAGGCTCATCAGGCTAATGGGGCGGCAGTTCCCATGGTCTGTTGTGGCCCCCCCCTTTGTGGAGTGGGATAACCGCCGCGGTGCGCCATTCAATGGGCACAAATCCGGAGGTGCGGCTATGACTGAACATGGTACTTAGGTGGGGTGCCAGTTCATTCTGTAATTCACGTAGAAGGCAGTCTGGGATGTTGTCAGGTCTCATGGATGCTGTGTTCTTGGCTTTGGACAGTGAGGTTTTTACCTGTGCAGCCGTGATTACAGGAACTTTGCATTCTTCTGGTATAAAGATGGGCCCTTTAGGGGGTGAGAGGGGTAAAGTTAGCACTGAACCTATCAGCCAGAATGTTGGCAATATCAGTTGGTTCTGTATATTTAGTGTCATTGTGCTGTAACTCAGAGCAGATCTGAGTGTTGCCATAGAGAGTATTGACATAGCTATAGAATGCTTTGTGGTTGTCTTTAGAATCAGTGGTGACTTTGTTTTCATAACTAGCTTTGGAGGATTTTATGAGGGATCTCAGCTTCTTACTGAGGCTGACCAGAGAGTTCCTCCAATTGCGGGATTTTACTCTTTTTTGCAACAGTTTCTTTCTTCTGTTGTAGAGTTTGTTTATGGCAGAAGACCACCAGATTGGCTTCCTTTTTTTTGGAGGATAGCATCTTGGTTCTGTTAGGGATAGCACAATCCATGCACTCGTGTAAGTGCTTATAAAGTGCATTTGTATATGATTCAGCAGTCGTACCACTAATGTCCATCTGCATGGGTGTCGTGAAGTTTGCCACTTCTGTCTTAAGAAGCGTGAAGTTGGCTTTGGAGAAAATATTTACAGTTGTTTTCCTAATGGGGGGTGGGAGCAGGATGTGGATGTCTAGTGTGATTAGCTTGTGGTCAGATCTGACCAACGAGGAGCTGACCTCTGGTGTGGAACACATGTCACTCATGTTGGTGATGACCAGGTCTAGGATATTGCTGCCCCTGGTGGGGGTGTGGATAAGTTGATCCAAGGCGTTGGAATTGATGAATTTCAGAAAATGTTGAGCAAAAGAGTTGGTACACGAGTTTTCCCAGTTAATGGTGGGGTACCTGAAATCACTCTATTATGGTGTTGGGTTGTACCTTAATATTTTCCACTGTATCAAGAAAAGAGGAGTGGGAATCCTGTGGCATGGTGAGGGGTCTGTAGCAGGCTACAATCTGGATTGAGGTTTTGCCCACAGTTAGTTGAACTTGGATATTCTCAGATGCATTATGCTGAGCATTTGTATTTTTCTGGAGCTTTTCTCCCTAGGACTCCATTGAAAATGGGCTCCTTGTGGCCCAATGAACTATCCTGGCAAGCAAACTGCAAATAAATAAATAGTGATATTATTAATAAAAAAGTGGAAAAAATCATTACGGGTGATGTCAATAAATCATACGATAGTATTCAGTATAAAGAATTATGGGGAATTTTACAAGCATACAACAGAAGTGAAAGAAATTTTACAAGTGATTAAATCAATATATGAAAAGAAACAATGTAAACTGTTGGACTGGGGAAAAATTTGAAAACAGAATGTGGTGTAAAACAACGTCTTGCAAGCAGTATGATCCTCGCTATAATCATGAACATAGTAGTATTGGAAGTTAGTAAAATGTCAAGTAAGGGAGGATACAGAATGATGGAGGAGATACACTTACAAATAATGTATAATTACACTGATGATATAGTAGTAATAGCAAAGAATAAAGTCTGAATGTTAAAAATTAATGAAAAATTGAGTACGTGGTTGAAAAAAATGGTTTAAGCAAACAGAGAGAAAGCAAATTATTTTAAGATATGAAGGTATTATATGAGGTGTGGAATATAATGAAAAGAGTACAGATACTTTAGGGATGGTATCTGGAAGGACAGAATACAGACATGAACAATGAGATAATGTTATTAAAGGAATCAAAGACGATTACATTCTGGAAGACATATAGGTTTTCATACAAAAAGAAAGCACATTTAATAAACAGCATAATAACACGTAAAATAGCTTATATTGCAAATGTTTATATGTTGCCAATGAAATATGAAAATAAATTATGCAGGTAACGTTTTCATTTATTTGGAGGTCAAGACTAAACCCAGTTAAGAGGGGAATTTTTATATATGAAAGATGAACAAGGGGGATTGGGGCTGATAAATCCGATTGTATATGCAGCCTCTACATATAAAGTACTAAAAGGAATAATGAAAAATAATAAAGATTTGACAGCAGCAATAATGTATTATAAATACAGAGAATTTTGCAAAGAAAAACAAATGAAAAAAGTAAAAGTGTTATTAATGAAGAAATGAAGGAATTTTACAGTAAAATTGTATTGTTGGAAATTAAAAAAAAGATAGAAAAGAACAGAAAAGAATATGTTAATATTATGATATCCTTTTATTTGATGGATCCATGGAAACAGCAAGAAACAGAGAAAAAGAAAGCAATAATGCAAGATACAGAAATTATAAAAGAATTTAAAGAATGCAATGATTTTTTGTGGAGGTTATTCTAGAAAAAGTACCAGTGGGGGTAAATACACTATACAAGAGAAAACAGGATATAATATGTAATAAATGTAAAGAATTGGAAACTACAGAACATGTTTTTTTTTAATGTGAGAAAATTCAAAATCTATGTAAAGATGGAAAGAAGTATTTAAACATGATTTAATTAAAAGTTATTTAAATTTTGAAATGTTACACATGAACACGCTACAGTATGGGTTTTATGGGACAAGATCCCAGAATGAAGCTAAAAAAATGAATAGAATCATATTTTATGTAACACGGACTGCATGGAATGAAAGACAATGATATCAGATACAATGGAAAATGGACATTGACAAAAATACTGGAAAAATATGGTTTTGGTTGTGGGTAAAAGACTGGGGGGAATACTTAAAATCCAAATGTCAATGTATTGAATGATGTTAACAGATGTACATATTATAAATATGTATAATATGTATATAAACCAGAAAAAACACTTCTCTTGGTAGTAGGGGGAAGAGTTTGTGTGTGACACAAATTACTTCCTGTTCCAGGCTTAGAGGTGGCCTGGAGGAACAGGGAGAAAACATGGCTGATTCAGCATTTGCTGAAATTGAAATGAAAGTTGTTGAAAATGCAGTCGAAATGGTACAATCTCTACCAGAAATGTTCTCATATGATTTGGGAGCAGAGAAAACACCATCTTCCAGATGGAGAAGAGGTCAGGGAGGAAACAGAGGTGAATACAGAGGTGGAAGTGGATTCAGAGCAAAATTTCCAGAAAAATATGTTTGAATCACCAGAAACAGTAAAAAAATAGATTGTTTCAACACTCCAGTTGGGAAGGTTGCTGGATGTTTACTTGGAGGAGACGATAAACCAGAGTGAGCCAGAAAGTGGAGCTGCAGTATCTTGGAGTGAGACTATGGAGACAATAGAAGAAGAAAATGATCCAGAGAAAGTTCCAGAGAAAAAGACTTATGCTGAAACAATAGGAGAAACCACCAAAGATGAGAGGGAATAAAGGAAACAAAGAAGAAATTTGTTGTTTGGGTGAGCATTAAAAAGGAAGGGGGTTTGGACAATGTTATCGTACCGCTGGGTGTTAAAGAAGAGCTTTCATTTTAATGAACAAAGAAACTTTTTGTGACTTAATATTTTAAACTGGGCAGTCTATGGTAAATTTTTGGGGGTTTATGAAAATAAAAAGGAAAACAGACTTTCCATGGTCAGAATATGTTGTACATTCCTTTTTTTAGACAAAGAAGGAAGGGTTTTGATTTAGTTTAGAAGTGAAATGGAAGCAAAAGGACTGAAAGAACATTTGTTGACAATATTTAAAGAAGTGGACACTACCAAAATATATGAAGGAGGACTGTGGACTGGAATGCAGAGTCATTTTAAAAATAGAAAATGACAATGTGACACATATACCTAGTATTAGTAATATGCATGATAATAGAGGGTTTGTGGAGTACAAAGGACAACCTAAAATTGGTTATTTTTCTGGAAATAATGATCATTTAATTATGAATGTGACACAAAAGATATTATGTGGTCAGACAGGCCATAATGCAAAGAAATGTGATGCAAGTGTAAAAAATGTGGCAATGCAAAACATTCACAGTTAGTGTGTGAGATAGAGACACAAGAAAAGGAAAATAAAAAAGAAACTGTAAATGAAGTTATACAAGAAAAGGTGAAAGAAGAGGATGTTGTACAGGAAGTTACACCACAAATGAAAAATGTAGAAGTTGCCTTTAAAATTAAAGAGAAATATAAATAAAAAGAAATAGATGAGACAAGTAAAGAAGAGTCAGAGCGGCATGCGGTAAAAGGCAAGAAAAAATCTATAGGAAAAAGAGTTAAAGAAAGAAAAAGAAAGTTTAAAAATATTATGGTAGCAGAAAATAAGAAAGGTAAGAGATAAAAGAATCTTTAATATAACTATTCAATAAAGCTGAAACTTTTAGCTTTAAATGTGAACAGTATGAAAAAAATGAAGAGGAGAATTAATATTATTTACTGGTGTGCAACTGCAGATGCTCAAATAAATAATAGTGTTAAAATACATTAGACTGTTACCAAAAGAAGAAGAAAGGGTGCAAACAGAAAGACTTTGGAATGGTACTGTTATTTGGAATACTGTAAAGAAACCTGTTCAGGTGTATATATTGTGTAAAGAGAATATAAAGATATTAGATACAACAATTATAGAACTAGGGAGAATAACTGTAGTTGATATGAGATAGAAAAGGTATGTATATAGGGTTATAGCTTAATACGTATATGAGAAAAAAAAGAGAGAAACAATGTTTAAAAGTATACTTAATTAATGTTTGTGATTATGGATATAATAACTGCAGGTGACTTTAACTGCAACCTAAAGAATAAAAAGAAGCAGTGTGATGTTAAAATAGTTAAAGAAATTATAAGGAGTGGACAATTAAAGATAAGGGAGAATAAACACTGGACAGAAATTGATTACTTTTTAATATCAGAAAGTATAAAAATTACTCAAAGAAATAAAATATACTGGATTTTCTGATTGTGCAGCTATTTGGACAAAAATTCACGAAAACAAGGAATATATTAAAATAGGAAAAGGAATAAAAATAATGAAAAAGAACTGGATACAGGAGAAAGAAAAGAGCTTATAGAATTATGGAAAAATCATATTAGTATTATAATGAGACCCTTCTATGAAAATTGGACCATTTGGTGGATACAATTTAAAAAATATATAAAAAGGTACTTTTAGAATGTGCAGAAGTCAAGAGAAAAAGAAAAAAGGAATACAGAGTATTAAGTGAGGAACTTTTTAAATGTTTAGAAGAAAAAGGATAGACTATTATATGAAAAGGAAAGAGAAATATACAAAAGAAATCAAGAAAAATGAATAACTTGCCACATAAGCAAAACTATTGCTTACAAGGGGAAAAAACAGGAAGTAGCACCATATTTATGTAAAATAATGAAAGATAAAAAAATAACAAGAAAATTAAAAAATAAAGAAGGGAAACAAGTTAAAAATCAAGAAGGAATATATGAAATAAGAGCTATGTATAAGATTTATTTGGCAAAAGAGAAAAATGCATAGAAAAAATTTATGATGGTGAGATATTTAGTAAAGAGGAGAATGAATATTTAGAGAAAATAATAAATATAAAGGATTTGAATGAGACAGATATTAACAAATTCAGAAATGGATTAGATTTGAAAGAATTTATGTATAAGAAATGAAATAAAGAGATTAAAAATTGCAGATGGATAACGTTAAATAATACGGACTATAATTTTTTTATGAGAATAAAAGCTAAAAGAATACAATGTAAAATGGAAAGGTTATATGAGCATCATGAGTATGATACAAAGGAAAAGGGAAGTCAGGATTTGTTGTGGTTAATAAGAGAAGTAATTGATGACATAATTTATAAAAAAAGAAGTAAAGGTTATGATAGGTGATGTAGGTAAGGCATATGATAATATCCAATATGAAGCATTATGGAGAATTTTGCATGATATAACAAAAGTGACAAAGTATCACATATTAAATCAATATATGAAAAAAAATATGTGAAATTAAACAAACGGTTGGACTTAGGAAGATATGAATATAGAGTGTGGAATAAAACAAGGATGTCCAGATAGCAGTGTGATATGTTCATTAGTCATGAATATAGTAGTGGCAGAAATAAATAAATAAAATGACAAGTAATGGAGGATATAAAATGAACTAGGTACAAATACTGATAATACATACTTATGCAAATGACATTGCAAAAATTGCTAAAAATAAATCAGACTTTTTTTTATCTTTTCCATTTTCTTTTGTCTGTTTTTTTTTCTTTTTGTCTTTTCTTTGGTTTTAGATTGGTCTTGCTTCTAACTCGGTGAGGCTGAATTAACAGATGAAGCAGTTGCAGCAGATTGGGTAGACCCTGCCTGAGATGGGAGAAAGCCTTTCAGAACTGACTTCTCATGCCTGGTTTGAACTGCCCTAGTAGCATTGGAAGCACAAGCCTCACATTCAATATCCAAATGGACCATGTCCAAGCAATACACATACAAAGAGTGCAGTTCCTGTTGGGGGATTTTGGGCCCACAGGCTGTGCATTTTTTAAAACCTGGAACTTTATCCAACATCTTGGATAAGAAGGTAGTCAGTTAAATACAATAAATGATCTGAAAGGTTATATGTACTAATCCAACCAACTTCTAGAAATACCTTAAGGGTATTTAGGTAGCATGAATAATAAAAAAGAAAAAATTCTAGCGTAGTTTTAAAAGTCTAAATGCAATCACACGAGCAAACAAGGGAAACTATAACTACAGGCTAAACAAGATATATTTGCGCATGCACACACACACACACACACACACACACACACACACACACACACACACACGCATCCTTTTTCACCTTATTATCATCCATCAAATCCTAAAAGCTAAATACTAAAAACTAACTAAGCAACTGTCAATGGTTGCTGACTACAGTAGAATTGGAAAACTATTCTATAAAGCTGTTGGACAGGAGAAGGGCAATAGCAATTCTGGTAAAAAAATTTGGCTATAATAATTTTTAATAAAGGGAAGAGATTCTTATCTTTTCATGGACCCCTCGGAAAATGCATCTGATGCTTCGGGTGGCAAATGAGATCTGAGGTACTTGAGTGCAGTAGAGAGAATTATGGGTAGGGGAGGAGTCAGGAGTAAGCTTCAGCAATGTTGCCACGGTCAGATCAAACTGGATCCAACAACCCAAAAAGTCGAATCGGATGAAAACTGACACCTCAGATCGCTGGTTTCATTAAAGCTAAAAGTTAATGTTTTCTGAAAGCATTCAAGATGTTTTTCACATCTGGGAGGGAAATAAAGTTTAAAAAAAGAAAGAGACAGCAATTACTGTAAGTAGAAGCACAATGTGTAACATGCGTACTAGCGTTAATAATGTTAAATTTAGGTCAGATAGTGCCAGAGTTTGTAGCTGTCTATTTAGGATAATTGTTCCTACTAGAAGGGTTAAACTTCATTATATGAAGATGTACATAGTTTTGCGTGTTTGCTTTAAGCTAACTACTTATGGGAGTGTTCTGAATGTGTTTTTGTGGGTGTTGATTAAAACAAAAAGTCTTGTAAAAACAGATGAAGGTTCAAATGTAGATGACAAGAAACATGTATAAAAGATCAACATATCACACATTAGTGGTTACATGCATCACAAAAGCTGGAAATAGACATCTAAAAGTAAAATTAAGTAATGCTTACTCAACCTGGTGAATTGTTTTTGAAAAGGTCACCAAAGCAATGGTGTAAGGCAAAACAGTACACACTGCATATCTTGACCTGACCAAAGCTTTTAACACAATTCCCCACTAAAGCATAGTAGAAAAGCTAAATAAACTGGGGATAAACCCCTATTTTACCCACTGGATTATCAACTGACTCAAAGAAAGAAAGTAGATAATCAAACTAGGGAGTGTTACATCCACAAAGAGACTAGTCATGAATGGAGCCCCTCCCCCCAGGGTTTTGTGCTGGGACCTCTGTTGTGTGGCATCTATTCCTCTAAAGGAAAAGACAATACCAAAGGGCTCTGGCTGACTACATTTGCAGATGACTGCAAGCTAGAAGCAGTCACTGGATTCACAATTAACTTAGTTATTTAAGACACACCTTCCTCCAGGATGGCTAACTGGTGTCAAAATCATGGACCAAAACTAAATGCCAAAAATGTATTATTGTATCCTTTGAGAAGTCATCTACACCAGGGAACTACAACATTGACAATATGCCCCAAAGATTTAACTCAGTTGTTTGGGATTTGGGAACTTTATGTGGACATTTGACCTAACTTTTGACTAGCAAGTGTACTATTGTAAGAAAGTCCTTCTATATTGTACAGTTTATAAAAAAAAAAAGAGATTGTGTCAAAATCTAATAATGTCACTGTCTCCCTTTACTTAGCCATTAGGTCAATTACTGAATATAATGCCCCTTTTGGCACATATCTGTCCAGACACATGCCACAACTGGAATGTTCACAGATATAACTTACTAAGAAAACACAAGACCTAAACAACATATCCTATGTGGACCAACTCAAAGTCCTATCATTATACTTGGTATTCTACAGACTAAGAGTTGACCTGTGTCTGGCACGTAAGGAATCTTCTGACCCATTACTGATGCATTTGTTGCACATCAACAAGTCAAATGGCATCAGAAATACTTAGTCTAGGGATCTAGACCTCTTCTGCGACATCAAGAGAACAGTTTGGAGGGATACGTATAGCTCTCAAAGGATACCACTGCTGTGGAACAGATTTCCCATCCACATAAAACAAAGTTCATCCCTGTCCATATTCAAGCACAACTTAGACCTATGGATGAAAAACAGAAAATTTACTGCACCCCCTTACTACTAATGGAGAGAGCAGCTCGTAAATACTTTATCCCATACATGGGTCCCTTCAAATTATCTATGGTACGATCCCAGTTATTCTCATTAGGATATCTAATTATTGATCAAGCACAACTTAGACCTATGGATGAAAAACAGAAAATTTACTGCACCCCCTTACTACTAATGGAGAGAGCAGCTTGTAAATACTTTATCCCATACAAGGGTCCCTTCAAATTATCTATGGTACGATCCCAGTTATTCTCATTAGGATATCTAATTATTGACCACACGATGGTTAAGGCCAATCTATAACCAAATGGTAGAGGTTACTTTGAGCAGAAAAAAGGAAATGGACTAGGATTAAAATAGCCCACAAGAGCAGTTAGCCTGATACTTACCTATGAACCTATAAAAAAGATGTCATATAAAACAGGTGGGAATAATAACTTACCATAATGGCAGCTCTTTCCATATTATCATGGAATATGAATGGTCTCACTGGTATAGACAAAAAGGAAGGAATACTGAATTATATTAAGAAATGCAGAATGCAAATAACAATGCTACAGGAGGTACATTTGGAAAGAAGTGAGCACATGAATTTGATAAAGAAAGGATTTCAATAAGGATATTCAGCAGAAAATCAGGGACAAAGATAAAGAGTAGTACTTATATTAATTGCTTGCAGAGCTAACAGTGATAGAAGAGGAAAAAAAAAAGATAATAATGGTAGATTTGTGGTAGTAAAGGGCTACTGGCAAGGGAAGACTATTATGCTGGCATCTTTTTATATTGCACCTAAAAATGCTATTATGAAGCTTAAGAATTTTTTTTGGAGAAATAACCAGCTTTCAGCAGGGAATATTACTAAAAGGTGGGGACTGGAATTTGATTTGCAACACTGAGAACAAATCAGAGGGACCTAGAGAGGAAAATATATCAAAAGAGAGAAATTTATGAAAATATTTGGTATGGTAGATGTACACTCAGTAGTAGGAACTTGGGGAGAATTTACATATTATTTCCCAAGGAAAAATAACTAAGCTAGACTAATCAGAATGTGCATTTAATTCAGGGTTTTGACATACATCCAATAACTATTTCAGATCTTGTGCCAATAATGAATAAAATAAAAATGAGATACTAGTGCTTCCCTACTTATCTGTTAAAAAGGGATGAATTTAATGAATAGGTAGTAGAAATTATTTGGGAGTTATTTTGGAAAGTACTTCAGAAGTTACAGCTAGGGAGTGAGAGAAAAAGAAAGTAGAGTTTAAAAATAGAGTAGAAATAAATGAAAGAAATATGGTTAAGAAGTAATAAGAATTAGAGTGGCTGATAAAGGTTAAAGTACGTATTGCAAAATAGGGGGAATCTCGCAGAACAAAGACAGGAACAACTGTGGAGTGCTAAAGATAAGGGAGTACCTAGATAATATGCACAAGTTTAGAAAGACTGCTGTTAAGCAACTGATTTTTGATAATAACTTCAAAGCACAAAAACTTTTGTGCAACAACTTAGGCAACAAAAAATAGAAAGAGCACCTAGAACAAGAAAAATAACCAGACATCTTGTAGAGGCATTACAGCCATTTCAGAAATTTTATGACAATTTGTATAAAGCAGAGAAATGTGGAAATCAAGAAAAAGCACAAATGGAAATATTTATGGAAGACTTAAATATGCCAATGCTCGATATATAGGAGTCTCAACAATTAAGTGTTAAGCTAGGAGAATATGAGATAAAACGGTGATGTATGAAATTCTCTAGAAATAGATGGTATTCCTGTGGAAGTTTGTAAGCTAGAAGGGAAGAAAGTGATACAAGATCTGAAAGGTTTTGTTTAACAGTATTTTAAAAGGAAGGGAACCACCAACATACTGGAAAAGAACTGTGGCTGCTGTAATACGTAAAGATAGTAAAGACCCATCAGATTCAGCTTCATAAAGGCCCATTTCAGTTTTAAACCATGATTATAAAATGTTTATGTCTGGCTAAAAGGATTGCAAAGGTTTTGTCAAAATTGATAGAGGTGGATCACTGTGGCTTTATGGAGGGGAACCAAAAATTTCCTCCCACATCCCAAAGACATGCTGTAGGTGGATTGGATACTCTAAATTGCCCCTAGGTGTGAGTGGGTGCATGTGTGTGCCTTCCGTGGAAGGTTGGGAGCTGGGCTGGCAACTTGACACCATAAAACTCCACTGCCAATCATGAGCAGACAGGTGATCCGCTGTGGAGATTCTTAACCGGGAAAAGCCGAAAGAAGAAGAAAAATAGAACAGTGATGATCCAAAGGGAAAGAGAATGCAAAGACAATACCATGTTGTTGGTGGGCCTTGATGCAGACAAAACATTCAACAGAGTAAGCTGGGATTTTATGAGTAGGGCAATCGAAGCATTTGCACTCCTTGATACAGTAAGAAGGTTACTTAAGAAGATGTATGAGGGATAGGAGAAGAAAATCAAAGTGAGGGGGGTTCCTCTCTGATAAGTTTGGTCTGAACAGGAGAACCAGGCAAGGGTGCCCTGTTTCCCCTTCGTTATCTGTATTGCATTTAGAACCACTGGCAAAGAAAATATGGGACTCAGAAATTAAAGGCTAGAATTGGTATGGCAACCAAGAAAAGTCATCTTTATTTGCAGATGATATTATTTTGTACCTGATAAAACCAGAAAAGGACATCTCAGTGTTGTGGAACATTCTGAGACTGTATCAGGGTTTTCTGGGATATAAAATTAATGAAAATAAAACAAAAGGTATAGCTGTAAACTATGTACCCATAACATGAATTGATTCAGCAATACCCATATTTATGGGGACATGATAAAGTGAAGTATTTAAGAGTATGGGGTAAAAGGCTTCTGTTATGGCAGCTAAATATATATTAGAAGAGACTAAACAAAAGATAATACAAAAACTGAGAAACTGGAAGCTCTTTTCTATGGATATGGATATGGTTTAGTCCCTTTAGTTTTGTACACAGGTCAGGCATATTTTTATTAACCAGAGGAGAAGTTGTGGAGAGTAATTAAGAGTTGAAAGATTTTATTTGGGATGGAAAGACTACAAGATTCACATGGGATAATTTGATCCCTCCAATAGAACAAGGTGGTTTAGGATTATCTGATTTGAAGGGATTTTAGAGCTACATTACATAGTTAAGACTTTTATGCATAACACAAGCAGAAGACTACAATTCAAAGTGGAAAGAGATGATGATGAAGCAGGAAGTAAATTCATGAAATAAGGAGAGAGAGGGATTTTAGAAGCAGATCCTTAAGGAGAACAACAACAGTCATACAGAATGGAGAGATGATAAATCATCAAGCAAAGGAAAGTAGTACTGCTGGAACTGAATTCATGCTCAAGTCTTGGTGAGTAACTTCATGAAGTGGACTCTCTTACTCACAAAATCTCACCAAGATAACACTGACATAGAGACTGTATTTTATACAGCACATATCATGGACAAAAGTAGGTTAAAAAATACAACAATATAGCTGGGCGCACAAGACCCATGATAAAAAGTGCCCAATCTTGGTAGGCACACTGGTGTCAGGACTGTAAAAAATGACATTGTAGAATCTTTAAGACATGGAAACATTCTTACAATGGGGCTAGGCCAGGCTCAGGGTAAGGATGTCCCAGTGTTGTAGAAGCAAGTAGTAGATTACAAATAATCAAAAAAGTGATAGACAAAAAAGAGCCATAAAGATGATAGAGTGGACTATTGAGGATAAGAAAGAAATTATGCATTGTTATTACTATGCAAGAAAAACAGTATTTCCAGACAGAAGAACTCCATATGAATTACAGGAGGAGTCAATACTGGGCACACTGCAGGTGCTGTGAAGAGCACGTCTGGCTAACATCAAATACTGAAACAATACTAATTTCATGAACTTTAAACATACTTTGACTTAGGAATGGGGTCTAGTCATACATTTTAATCATATTTTGACTTAGGAATGGGGTCCATTCCTGTCATGGTATTAGAAACCCAAAAGACTTGGAGAAATAAAAAAATATATTCATAAAGTGGCATAAACTATTCTAAGAACTACGCCAACACAGGACTGGGGAAAGGAGATTCTCCTGACAGGGATAACTGTAATTAGAGGTAACTAGAATAGGCACGAGAGGCCTGGAATTTACTACAAGAAACTGCCAAAGGAATCAAGGTATTGGAAACATATATTTACAGGGAGAAAGGTAAAAAAAAATGTAAGGAGGACAAGAAGATATTTGGACTGCAAGCTAAAGACGGCCTTCCCTATCAGAGATTGATATCAGAGTATAGGCAAAGAGAACAGGACAGGGGAATCCTAAGCAAAAGACCTGAACTGGCAGAGTTTTTAGTTGAACCTAAAACAGAAGCTGCTGTTAAAAGGGGATAATCAGTAGAGCATATAAAATATTGCATGATAACTGTAGGAATCAATCAGAGGAGTTTAGAAAACATTGGAAAGAGAGATATGATAAGCAATTAACAAAGAAACAATGAGCGGACATATGTATGGCTCCCAAATATACAACAAAGTTTAAAGAATTTAGTATTTTTGCTCGGAAGTGTTTGCATACATATTTTTACACTTCAAGCAGACTCCAAAGAATTCTTCCTAAGTAGACAGCAAATGTTGGAGGTCTGATATGGAAGAAAGAGGTAATTAGGAACATTTATTTTTGATGTGTTTTTAAAAGTTCCCTGAAGAGTACTGTGTCAGAAATACTGGGCAAGCGAATGGATGTAACCAGGGATTTTTTTTTTTTTTTTGAGCCGGGATACAGGATCTGAATTGATTAGACACAGTAAGGTCTTGTTAAGCTTACTTCTGGTGACTAACAGAAAAGCAATAACTAGAAAATGAAAATCAGTCTCTAAACCAACCATATGTGCAGTGAATACTGTATAGGATATAAAAAACTGGAAATTAGATCTTTAGAATAAGCTAGAAGCAAATTACATAGAAAAAATGGAAATTGTGGGAACAATGTATGCATAAAAATGTTTTGGAGAAGGACTGAAGTTTATGGGAATGCAGAAAATGACCAATTATGCAAGATTTTATATTATGTAAGATAATATACGTGATGTACAAAGTTTGTAACTGTGAACAATTCAATGTTGTTTTTCTTTTATGCAAGTTTGCCTACATCAAGTAATACTTCAATAAAGATATTAAAAACATAGGTGTGTCCAGATCTCCTTATTCCAACTCTGTAACAAAACCATTTTCTTTTACAGACTCTTATTTGTGATATTTCAGTATTCTGCATCACTGCAATCTCAGCCTTTGTACTTTCCTCCTCCATTTTGGAATTCTCCAAGCAACAGTGACAAATCCTCTGGTGCCACCTAGTGCTCATAAGCAGTGGGGGATGGTCTCTAGTGCACTGGCCAATTTTCCTAAGTCAGTATGAACAAAGGTCCCCCCCTCAAAAGAGGCCACTGGCCTAATGGGTAGGGTTACCATACTTGGTTATACGAAAAAGAGGACGACAGATTCTTGACTGGCCGGGTCGGGACAAAAGGTCTTTCACACTAGGTGAAGACCAAAAAAAAAAAATCAAGCAGTTCCGCATTGAACAGCTTTTTTTTAACCTGTTATGCATTTTCTAGTGTTGTGCTATGTCTATTTTTGTCACTATCTCAACACCTTGCACTGTACCTATGTAAATGTGTGGCAGGTACCATATAGCTTAGATAGCAATCGAACGTCTGTGTACCATATTCTGTACATGATACTGTCACGGTATGTCAGAACTGTCTTGTGATAACTGGCACTGTAAAATGTTACAGTAAATACAGCACATAATGGGCTGCTCTGAAAGTTCTGTTTTGGCATTTAGTTCTGTATTTATTTTGTATCATTTATACTACCTGCAATGCTTTCATTGATTTTCAGTTTCATTTTAGTTTCAAAAGCTTTTTCTGTATTAAAGTATTTGGGACATTTTTCTGGCTGAATTTTTCATATTTTTACTGGAGTAATGCTTTGATTGTTTTTCAAGTTGTTAAAACTCTTGTTTTAGGTCATACTGTAATTTCAGGGGACTTTAGTCAAACTTCACTGAAGTGGTTGCATCAATAATGCATGCACGTGTTGTCCGCAGCTGGGTAACTATAGATTTTCATGTTATTTTAATAAGTTATCCCGGTTGTAAGGAAAGTTATGAACATGTGGTGTCATTTGGTCAAAGTTTTGGCAGGAATGTTTTGTGCCTGTAACATAAGCCCTGGAGTGTTTTTCTACTATGCATGTGGAAGTGAAGCTTATTTAGTTGAAACTTGTATTTTTGAGCATATGTTTTTTTGAGATTTAGTTTCAGTATCTCATATTTCTATCTGACTAAAGATAATTGTTTGTTTCTTAATTCAAGTTGCCCCCCCCAGGTTTGTGCAGTTTTCTGGACTGTAAGACAATCCTGTTGTTTGTATTTACGTATTTTAGTTGACATTATTGGCAAAGTACTTATCTCAGTGTTCAGATTCCTCTGGTGCAGGGAGAAATCAGAGTTGATGGATAAACCGTACATATCTTTATATCCTGGAAAGTGCTGTAGTAGTGAAAGGGAGTAAACTGTAGAACAAATACACTTATGCAAACTTGAAGTAAATTTATTGGTTTCTTCTGATTTCCAAGTTTTGTGCCCAAGTTGTCCACTTGTTAACAGTCTCAGAATCCTTTGTGACTTCACTATTGCCTTTGTTGTAACACACTTCAGCGCATATATTTGTCTTGTTGAAATGCTACTTAGCTTATCTGTAAACATATGCACTTATTCTTGGAGGGGACGGATTGAGAGGGTTGACTTTTATACTTGGTTACCTTCCATTATTTATCCATAACAGATATGGAATCCTAGTTCAGTAAAATATTGTGATTAAACTGATTTTATTTTGTTTAATTAGCATGAGGTTATTTTCTAACATGACCATCACATACAAAATTAACTGAAATTTTTTCTTACATGGAGGTGTCTTGGTTTTTGATGCAGTTCATTTGGAATTTCATTGTCTAAAATGTTTTTAATTTCAGTTCAGAATTAATTCAATGGAAAAACAGTTGTAGGAAAGAGATCTCCTTCCCATGAAGGACTCTCAGCAATCCATTTAATTTATGGGGTCACCCCCATGATTTGATGCATGTTGTGTGTTTGCCATCTTTCTGGTGTAACATAAGCAATGTTTACTCACTTTTACATCTGGGCTCAACTTGTGATTTGGAGTGCGTAGTTTGATAGTCATATGGGTAGTTTTAATATAAACAGTGCTTTATTTTGAGCAAAAATATTAATCTGTACAAGACTTTCATTCTCTGGAAATTCCTCATTGAGATCTGGTGCTTACGAACAATGCGGAACATCAAGCAGTTCCACATTGAACAGAGCTCCGTTTTTCAATTTTTTTGATTGGTTCATATACAGGTATATGAGCCAATCAAAACTCACACAGCAGACCCTCTTCTGTTCAATACTGAAAATCAAGCAGTTCTGCATTGAACAGAGCTCCGTTTTGCAATTTTTTGAATGGCTCGTATACCGGTATACGGGCCAATCAAAAAAAAAACACAAAGTGGAGGAAAGAGGAAATAGGGACGTCTATTTTTTTAAAATTCTGTGATTTGTCCGGGTTTTTAAAAACCCGGACAAATCACAGAATTTTCAAAAAACGGAAATAATAAGGAATAATAATAATAAGGAATAAGGAAAGTGAATAAAAAATAAATAGCCGGATGCTGAGATTTTGACATTTACAGACAAACCCTACTCCTGTCTGAGCCATAGAGTGTACACGTTCAGCTACTTACCTCTATGCTGCAACACAAGTCCACAACCCCACAACAGCAAACAGCCAGACAGGAACAAAAAATCCTAAGTTATAGCTCCCAGCAGCAGTCAGAAGCCCAGCAACAAAATTATCATGACCATCCTACTCCCAACCTAAGTGAAAAAGCAAATCACAGCCCTTTTAGTAGATCCTTTTAGTTTTCCCTCAGGTTGTTTGGTGTCTGGTACACCATCAGTGCATAGCTCTCAGCTGTCCAGATTTTTGCAGAATGTTGAGACTTTTTTGCCTCATATTTTTGGTCTGCTCCTCATAAAATTGCAGTCACTAAATGATGACAGACATTTAAGATTCAGACTTCATATCCTTCAGAAAATGCATGTCAATGCAGAACCTATTAGCCTAGCAATTTTCTAAGTTTAAAATCTGCCCCTATTTTTTTATCTTTGTCCCACCATTATTTTTGCCATTATCCAGATTTCTTGTAAGAGGCTGAGAGATATGATCTGTACTGAACTATTAGCATCAGTACATCACTAATCTTTGGTGCCCACTGAAGAGCCAAGTGCTTAGTAGATTACAACTAACCTAGAACGTGTCTAACACTTTCAATTCAAATAAATTCTGCATAGGTTTTATTTACAACACCTATATATGCATTGTGCTTATTCTGGGCTACATTGATGTATTAATAACAGTTACATGATTATTGTAATGTTTTCTTTTCCCCAGACCCCCTTTAAAAATTGGCCCTGCTGGGCATTGCCTATCTAATCAACAGAATGTAAATAAAATAATTAAAAGTAAATCCAAAGGGTGCACATTTTTGTATGCTGCTGCGATGTACGCACATAGCAACTGACCTCCAATCACCCATTTCCAATTTCTAATCTCCGGGTCACTGTACCCAAATGCATTAGAATAGCTGTCCTGGGTTTCTTTGCCCAGTCCCTGACACGGTGTCCTGCTGGTTTCCTCAGGTCTGGAGATGAAAAACATGCTGAAAAATCTTCAAAGTTAAAATGATTATCTCTCTCACTCTCTAGTCCCTGCAATACCTTTTTTGAAGGTATTGCAGTGGCGTGAAGACTAGTAATGACATGTGATTAACTGAATTCTCTGCACGCTCAATAGCTCCCTTTGCTTTAGGAGCAGTGACTTGATTGGCTCGTACAATGAATTGTGGTATATGAGCCAATGAAACATCACAAAGCGGATCCAGCACTGTTTGATGTGGAACAGCGGAACAATCATCTAAGTCGAAGTTAAATGCAGAGTGTTCCGCACACTCCAGAGCACTTGGCTGCTCAGCCCCAGACTGGATTCATCTTAACTCATCAAAGACTTTGATGAAGGGGGGGGGGGAACCCACCTTCGACAAACAACTCTACAATTTTTTTTTTTTTGTAGCGGGGGCACTCCCAAACCTCATAGACTTGAATATACCAACTCTGGGGTTGCGCAACAGTGGAGAAAGAAGCAAACTCCACTGTCAAACACAATTTTGCCAAACAGTACGCACTCTTTTTGCATTCACTAAAATTATATTTGATCACACAAGCTCACCCCCTCACCCCAGACTATACCATACAGCCAGACAGTAGCTGTTAGCCTTAACCCTTTGTGCTGCACTGTTAGAGTGAGATCAATATTTAATTCCCTGAAGCTGTATCATAAACTCTTTTTATCTGGCCTTAAAATGTCTAGTTCAAAAGCCCTGTCTGTCTATTGCTCTCTTCCGACTGCAAACATCTAATTCAAGACAACGCTACTTAACTCTGTTCAACGGAACTTTAACCTACTGAATATTATTAAAATTGAGTGATTATTTCCTCCAAATTCATCAGCAAACAAACATTTAAGACCAAATGAGCAATTTACAGAACATTAAACAATGAAGAAATTAAAACTGACATGTCAACATTTGAAATTGTTTGAACAGAAGTACATTTATAGCACACTTCCTTCTAATTGTGTGCCATTCTTCCACCCTCTGTACTACACATAATGTTCTTGTTTTCTTCCCTCTTCTTGTTGTATTAAAGTTATAAAATCTTTTATAAAAAAGTTAAAAAAAAGTTGCAGCTTGCTTACTGCTGGACAGGCATAGTAACTATCAGAACAACTCTGCAATATGCACTGGAGCTTAGACTTATGACTTTGCGAAGTACTGCATTGTACAAACAGTGTCACTTCAATTCACTGACCCATATATCCCTTTTGCTCTTCATCCAGTATTCTCAACAGGAGCTCTCGATGTGAACAGCTAATGTCTGGTGCTACCACATTCATCAGCTCTCTCCAATGGGAATTTTTAATTACAGACTTTGTTCCCTCTTCTACCTTCAAGATGTGAAAAGCTTGTGTCATCTTATGGCGCTTCATGTAAACGAGCTTCTTTATTTCATTCTACAAAACACAGAAGTTAAGAACTTATTTAATAACACAATATCCTTCACATTCAATAATGCATGAGAAAGTGGTACTTTACACTTCTGTGTTACTCTGAGGAAATTCTAACTTACCAAACCGAAAAAAAATTACGACTGTATACAAACTCTCCTTGTCTGATTTTTAATGGTCTAAGAAAACACAAAAAGTAACAATTTATTTACTCACAGGTAACCACAAAAAAACACCCTGCAGTTAGAAGCAAATTATAAACAAACCGCTTCCTAAATTTGTTGATGCACTTTACACTGTTGGATTCCTCTGAGAAAAATGTATACAAGCATTCCCTGGTAATACAGTTATGTTGAAAGCAGCACTCTAATGCTGTACACACTGTTTTAAATATATATTTTTCTAAATGAACACATGAAGTAGCATATTTAGTTACTTAGTTGGTTTGTCTGGATATAACTACAAGATTCAGCTTTTGTTTGCTGACCAGGCACGATTCATTTTCAGCAGAAGCCCAGTGATAAAAGCTCATTGCAAAAAGCAGAGTACAAATAATTAAGTTTCAGATAAAAAGATTTGTGTAGCATATAGTTAGTTATTTTCCTTTATGGTCAAGTTCAAAAATCATGTCTTAATTTAAATTAAAACAAATAAAGAAAATGCTTTTCTATTGCTGTACAGACCATTAAAAGTTGTGACTTGAAATTTTCAGAAATATATACAGATGATACTTTAACTGATGCATTGCTGGACTGAGCATTTATTCAAAGTATGTCCACAGATTTCAACAGAAACAGGGAAAACCAGTCTAGTCCAGATACAGATTTGCTGTATGCAGGACTGTTTGTAAGCTTCTGAGTCCCCCAAGTCATTCTGTGTTGGATGGAAGCCTTCTAGCTTATCAGTGGGAGTGGTAAACACTGGGTAGCCTATCTACCACAAGAGGAGTGGTTTCTGGCCCAGAAATTGTAGTTTATTGGCTGTTTCAGCAGTTTTTCCATTCCTTTCAACTTTCTGGTTTAAAAGCCCACACTTGCTGGGTTTGCGCTTGTTTAAGCTCCATGCAGCTGCACCGAGCTGAGATAAACTATTACTGGTGCCAGAAAATCTGCTCTTCAGGTTTTCCCTTAGATCTTGCTAGTTCTCTCTCTCCTGCACTTCAAATAGCCTAAACGCTTTGCACTTAAAACAGGTTTTTGTAGCTATTATTGTAGCACACCTAAGTGCCACCAGCACTAGTCAGTCTTCACGGAAATAGCTCCAGTACTTAGGTATGATCACCCCTCCTGGCATGATTAAAGGGCAGTTCCCTGTGCTTTCTCCTATAAACATGGTGCAGTTGGGCATTTTGAGGCAGTGTAGCAACTGCCTCATGTACACAGACAACCCTCTCATCTTACCTCCCAACACTCAGACTTGTGAGGGAAGCACTTATATCATCAAATTAGAAGCTTTGCACTCTCCAGCCAAGATCGGACTAGCTGATCAAGAGGAGAAGGTCATCACCTGCACCACAACACATAGAACACATAGACCCACACAACACCCACCATCACAGGTCTCACATAAAAACACAAACCACACACCCACCTTCGCAGAGGCTCTCAATAAAAATTTACCCAAACAGCAGAGACCTCCAAGACAGAAACGCACTCGACCACCACAACACAACAGAAACCACAGGACACACAGCTCACCTCCACAGTGTGCCTCTTAACCTAAGCCCCTAAGGCTAAACACCTTGCTCAATACACTAATCATAGGTGACTCAATAGTGAGGCAAACAGATGTCCCACTCACTAGGTTGAAAAGGAGAAGGTAACAGTCAGCTGTCTATCAGGTGCAAGAATCAGACACAACACACGCACTCAGGTCACTCCACAACAAGTACAAGTATGACTCTGTCATTGTCCATGTGGGTGTGAATGACCTGAGATGCACCTCCCTGGACTACATGAAAAGAGATATGGTGGAGCTCTCAGATTATGTGGCCCAGGCAGGTATGACCCTAGCCCTGAGCAGTATCCGACCGTCAGAATGAGACCGCAGTACAAACAAAAAATGATTGACTTTAACAATTGGCTACGTTTCTGGTGTCATTCTAAGGGGATCCAGTATCTGTCTGCTTGGGATGACATGATTGACAGACCTTGATGCTTTGCCAGAGATGGCCTACATCTGTCACCCCTGGGTTTCCGGGTACTGGCTAAGGCTCTTGCTAACCCTATACTGCCTTTTTTAGGTGGTGTTCCAAAGACCAAATTACCACTGTAACAGCTATAAATAAATGCAGTATGAGGGTAATGCTGCTCAACACTAGAAGTCTAAATCTCAAAATGCACTCGCTCAAAGCACTCCTCAAAATGGAGAACATCGACATTTGTGCTGTAACGGAGACCTGGTTTAAAGTGGCAAAAAGCACCCCTGCACTACCAGGCTATAACTCATTCCAAACCTTTCAGCCCCAAAACATGGACTGAAGCTCCAAAGGTGGTGGTGTCGCCATATTCAAAAAGGATATGCACACCTCCAGACTAGTATCCCAGCATAAAGTATCTGAGATACTTCAGGTACAACTAACACTGGGTAAGACGGTGATCCAGGTCATAGCCTGCTATAGGTCCCCAACCATGTCCCTAGACTCTCACTCCACATTCCTAAGCACCTTGGAATCTATCAAGGTCCAACCCAATACGCTCTTACTAGGAGACATTAACTACCCCTCCATCAACTGGAAAAACGAATCAAGCACCAAAATGCTGAACCAACGCTTCCTAGAATTCAATTCCAATGCCCCAGACCAGCTCATTCTGACCCCTACTAGAGAAAGTAACATCCTTGACCTGGTTATTATGTAACATGGGCAACCGTTGCTCTACACCAATAGTCAATCCTTCCCTGGTCAGATCCGACCATAAACTAATCACCATGGAAATCCACATCTCACCCATACACCCCCGCAAAGGTAACTACCTTAAAAAACTTCTCCAAAGCTGACCTTGGACACTCTAAAGCTGACCTTGGACTCCTAAAAACAGAGGTGTCTAACTTCACGGCACCCATGCCAATGGAGAATTGCTGCATGACTGCCAAATCATACACCACTGCACTACATGAACATGTGGATACATTAATGGAAACAGCTATATACAACAGGATCAAGAAACTCTCCTCCAAAAAAAGGAAGTCAATCTGGTGGTCCCCTAACATTAATAAACTCTACAACAGAAGGAAGAAATTGTTGCAGAAAAAGGTGAAGTCCTAAGACTTATTAGCCTCAACCAAAAGCCAAGATCCCTCATCAAATCCTCTAAAGCTAGCTATTAAGACAGAATTGTGTCAGACACTAAAAACAATCACAAAGCCTACTATAGCTATATCAAGAACCTCCACAGCAATATCCAGATTTGCTCTGAGTTGCTGCACAATGGGTACCTCCTATACTGAGCCAACAGATATTGCCAACATAGTGGCCAACAGATTCAGTGCCAACTTTACTCCCCCCCCCCTCCAAAGGACCAATCTCAATACCAGAAGAATGCCAGGCACCCAGCATTACTGCAGCGCAGGTTAAAGCTGCATTGTCCAAGGCCAAGAATACAGCTTCCATGGGATCCAATATTATCCCTGGCTGTGTTCTATATGAACTACAAAGTGAAATGGCATCACATCTATGTGCTCTGTTCAGTCACTGATTCACCTCAGGCTTTGCCCTTACCAAATGGTGCACTGCTACAGTCATCCCTCTCCATAAAGGGGGAGAGACTACAGACTCTGGGAATTATCACCCCATTAGCCTGATGAGTCTGATATGTAAAGCTATGGAGTGCATCATCATGGACCTGATTAACAAAGATATAGGAAATCTCCAATCTCTAGACCCCACACAATTTGGCTTTGTGAAAGGGAGATCATGCCTGCTCAACCTGGTTGATTTCTTTGAGTCAGTCACCAGGGCTGTGGATGAAGGTAAGGCAATGCATACAACCTAACTTGAGCTGGCCAAGGTCTTTGATACCATTCCTCACTCAGTAATTATTGATAAACTCATCAAACTAAGCATCAACCTCTATATCACTAGGTGGGTTGCAAATTGGCTCACAGATAGAACACACAGTGTGAAAGTAGCAGACTAAGTCAAAATGCCAACCAGTCATGAATTTGCCCTGGGTCCTTCTCCTGTTCGGCATCTACTTCTCAGAAGTCCAGGCCAACACAAAGGGACTCTGGCTGACCATATTTGCAGACGATTGCAAACTGGGAGCCATTATTAACACCCCCAAGTGATGCAGACATCCTACAGAAAGGCCTCACTGAGACCAATAACTGATGTCGAAACCATGGCCTTAAGCTTAACACCAAAAAATGCGTCGTCATCCCCTTCGGTAAAAACTCAGTTCCCACTAATTATGACATTGATGGGAGCCCACTGAACACTGAATGCATTATAAGAGATCTGAGGATGCAGGTTGACAGCAACCTCTCTTTCGACCGCCACATTGTCACTGTGGTCAAAAACTCCTTCTATGTGGCACATCTCATTACCAGGGGTTTTGCATCCAGGAAGAAAGAGGTCATCATCTCTCTCTACTCTTCCTTCATTAGACCAATCATCGAATATAATGCCCCATTTGGCATGTACCTCACTAGACACCTGCAACAGTTGGAGATGCCACAGAAGTACCTCACAAAGAGGATCCTAGGCATTAAACACATGTCCTACACAGATAGAGTCAAAAAACACCAGCTATTCTCTGTCTCATATCGCCTACTTAGAAGCGATCTCTGCTCGACTTACAAAGCCACCTCTGACCCAGCTCTGTTAGAAATGCTACATCTAAAGTAATCCCAATTCCTCCACACTACAAGCTCTAGAGACCTTAAACTCATTACCACAATCAACAGAACATGCTGGAGGGACAGGTTCCTCACCCAGAGACTACCCATGCTCTGGAATAGACTTCCCATACATGTCAAGCAGAGCACCTCTCTATTCCTTTTCAAAAGAAATCTTGATGAGTGGATGGGTAACAGAAAGTTCAACCCGGGGACCACTCCAGTTGCTCTACTTGATAAAAGCACTGGGAACTATCATCGGGCAGCACAATGCCAGAGCACGTCTACTGGCTAGGCTTGTAAAGTCTCCAGGGCCATTAGCCTAGTACACACCTATGAACCTATAATATGCCACTGTGCTATTCTTACATCATGCGGCACACATCACATAACCTAGTAGGACTACATATAGAAGGTGTGTAAATCAACATCATTTGTCAGATCTCTGGCAGCAATCCTAATCCTGTGGAAACTGCTATGGCCTATTTTCTTTTTAGTGTCCCACCATCCAGTGACAATTCATAAGGCATCCCCCACTCCATACTGACCCATTCATTCCCCTTAAGAACTAGCCCATTTGTTCACAGATCTCTGAAAGAGTCCTACATCCCATCCAATCAACAGACCCACAATGAGGTAAGAGTTTGGAGTAGAGCAGTGACATTATGATGAAAGACAGGTCTCTATCTAACATACACTTGTTCCCATGTAGCAGGTGGTGGTCACACTAAGTGCCACTGTACTTGGTGACTCCCTAAGGGTGGAATTTCACCTGTCCCCATATAACCTCCTGATTGTGTGCCTCATGCTACCCACCCTACAGTTTCTATTTCCAATACATCAACCATCTAGTTGAGGGAGTGATGCAGCAGGCTCACCACCTCCTTCCTCCCATGGCAAGTGAGCCAACACTGGCCAAACTGTCCCATTCTCCCTGCTGTGGTCCTTCCAGTGCCTGAGCCATTAGTCAGGGTCTCATCTTCTCAGGCTATTAAAAGGAAAAACATTTTCTATAATCTTGGAAGGTGTTGTGTCCTATATCTAAGCATTTATTTGTGTTACTGATATTTTTTGAAATTAGATTTCCCAATAGCCTATAAGCTCCACAGTGGTGTATTATAGGCATATATTTTAAATAGAACCATATCAGCTATTGCCTTACAAAAGAGGCAGAGATCATCTCTAAGTAATCTGTAACAAACAAAATATAATGACATTTCTTGAAGACAGTTCAAGTTTTCCAAAACAGTTTGTTTTCCTAGTAAGGGATTTTCAGATGGTTTGATCGAGGATTAATTAAAGTGACACTACACTTAATAATATGCTGGTTCAGAAAGTACCACGTGGTACAATAATCTCCCAGGAGTGATTAAACATGCCCTTTAGAACTACTGGACAACAGAAAATAATTTCCTAACTTTGGCAGATACACACTGGTCACAGTTTGAACCTACAAAGCAGATTTTTATCAGGGTACCCACTTTGATGATTACTTCAATGTGTTTTTATTGAAGGTTTGGTTTTTACATGCTTTTTTCTATTTTTTTCTGTATGCAACACTTTAAATTATACTACTGCCCCAACGCCTTTAATGACAGTGACATTTTTTATTTGACAATTTAGTGATCATAATTTGTCTTTTTCGATCAGTTTCATGAGAATTCATTTACTGACATTTTTGATAAAGTCATTACTACAAATACATAATGAATGCAGCATTTACACGAACCTTTGGCTCTGATCTTATTCTGGACAAGAAAAAGTATTACAGACTGAAGTATTTCAGTATTTTCATCAGTAATGTTTTTAAAAACATTACTGCATGAAGTCTCATCAAGAGTTATATATATATTTTTAATACCAGTGTATAAGTATCTAACTCCAATTGCTGGACCTGAGTTTTGAGTTGACATCATTTCATCATTTTCACCGATGTATGATATACCTGGCTATGACTTGGGCTGCATCTCTATAGACTACAAAGGAATTCAGTTTTACTTTCCTCTTCGTGTTCATAAGACTTATGTAGTGCATGGAGTGAGGTGATTACACACTGATATCTAAAAACAAAACAAAAAAAAAATATATATATATATATATATATATATATATATATATATATATATATATCAGCTAAGTGCTTCTGTAGCACGAGACCAAATCTTAAGTGTTAGCACCACCCACTTCACTTAGTTTCATAGTTTAGTACTAGGCTATCTGCCCTGGGGCATTTGTAAGCCTAGCCATAGTGATGTGGCTTTTGCCACCCCATGAAATGGTGCAAAAATGCACAGAATAAATTTAGAATACTGTGCCTCTGTCTAGTAGTGACACAATGAAGGTCCCCTTATATAATAGAATTAGTTTACTGTGCCCCTGTCTAGCAGTGACACAGATGTGACCCGTGGGGAAAACTTACGATCTCCCATCCACTCAAAAAGATTTCTCTTGAAGAGAGTCAGTGAGGGGCTCTGCCTAACATGAACTGGGATCTTGTTCCAAAGCATGGGAAGCCTCTGGGTTATGAATCTATCCCTCCAGCATGTCCTATTCATACTTGTGCCGAGGTTTAAGTCTTTAGCTCTCGTGGTCCTGCTGGATTTGGATTTTTTGAGGTGGAGCATGTCCATCAGATCCTGATTGGACATGGCCTTGTACGTCAGGCAGAGATCACCTCTGAGCAGGCGGTATGCTACTGAATAGAGCTGAAGTTTCTTTAGTCTGGCAGAATAAGACATATGTTGGAGACCCTTGATCCTCTTGGTGAGGTACTTTTGTGGTCTCTCCAGCTGTTGCAAAAATCGGGTGAGTTACATACCAAATGGGGCATTGTACTCAATCATGGGTCTGATGAGGGAGGAGTATAGAGGTACAATGACATCCTTGGATCTGGATGTGAATCCCTTCATGATGAGGTGTGCAAGGTAGAATGTTTTTCTAACCACTTTGGCAACGTGGGTGTCAAATGAGAGGTCACTGTCGACTTGGGTCCCTAGGTCTCTGATTACTTTTTCCGTACTCAGTGGGTTG
Source organism: Protopterus annectens (assembly GCF_019279795.1). Classification (NCBI taxonomy): domain Eukaryota; kingdom Metazoa; phylum Chordata; order Ceratodontiformes; family Protopteridae; genus Protopterus; species Protopterus annectens. Next base: position 503,193,162 of record NC_056727.1, read on the forward strand.
CTGTCTATGTGATAATTTGTGGGTACTTTGTTTTTCCCAAAGGGGATGACTATACATTTTTTGGCATTTAGTTTAAGGCCGTGACTCCGGCACCAGTTGTTCGTTTCTGTGAGGCCTTTTTGTAGGATGTATGTGTCCGCTGGTGTATCGACTATGGCGCCTAGTTTGCAGTCATCTGCGAACTTTGTCAGCCACAACCCTCCCATGTTTGCTTTAACATCTGAGAAATAAATGGCGAACAAGAGGGGTCCCAGGACAGATCCCTGTGGGACACCACTTGTAACTGGCTTTGAGTCTGACATTGGTCCAGCGATTTTAACTTTATGGGTTCTGTCCTTTAGCCAGTTTGCAACCCATCTAGTGACATAAGGGTTTACGTTTAAGCTGTTGAGCTTATCTATGATGCCTGAGTGGGGTATTGTGTCGAAGGCCTTAGCCAAGTCCAGGTAGGCTGTATGGACCGCTTTGCCCTCATCAATGGCTCTAGTGACTGTTTCGAAAAAGTCAACCAGGTTCAAAAGGCAGGATCTGCCCTTTACAAAGCCGAACTGGGTGGGGTCAAGTGTCTGTAGGTCCCCTATGTCTCTGTTTATGAGTTCCATAATGATTCTTTCCATAGCTTTGCAGACCAGTCTGGTTAAGCTTATGGGGCGGTAGTTCCCAGGGTCTGTAGAGGTACCCCCTTTGTGGAGTGGGACCACTGCTGCTGTACGCCAGTGTTCAGGTACATATCCTGTAGTAAGGCTAAGGTTACATAGCATTTTTATGTGTGGGTTTAGCTCCTCTTGGAGTTCACGTAGCACGCAACCCGGGATACCGTCAGGTCCCATTGATGCTGTGTTTTTAGCTTTGTTGAGGGCGGTTCTCACTTGGACATCTGAGATGACAGGGAGATTATATTCAGCTGGGATAAGTATTTCTTCTTTTGGGGGTGAGGGAGGGGAGAAATTTGCACTGAACCTGTCAGCCAGAATGTTGGCAATATCTGTGGGTTCAGTGCATTTTTTGTTGTTGTGAACTAACTCTGAGCATATCTGAGGGTTTCCGCCCAGGTTTCTAACATAGCTGAAGAAGGCTTTGTGGTTATCTTTAGTGTCCTTAGCGATTTTTCTCTTAGAGTTGGCCTTGGATGTTTTTATGAGAGAACGTAGTTTTCTGCTAATGTTGATCAGAGATGTCTTCCCTTTATGGGATTTTGCTCTGTCGTTCAGTAGCTTCCTTCTTTTGTTATACAATTTGTTAATGGCTGAGGTCCACCAGACAGGATGCTTGCCTTTGGTGGAGAAGGACTTGGATTTATTTGGGATTGCATGATCCATGCATTCTTGGAGATGTCCATAGAAAGCATTTGTGAAGGATTCGGCATTGTGGGATGTGGTATCCACTGGCCCAGTGGGCTTAAAGGATACCATCTCAGTCTTAAGAAGAGTGAAGTCTGCTTTTGAGAATTTTTCACTGTGGTCTTTTGTGCTGGGGGTGGAGGTGGGATATGTATATCCAGGGTGATTAGTTTGTGGTCAGATCTCACTAGTGAGGGGTATACCTCTGGTGTGGAGCATTTTGTCCCCATGTTTGTGATGATCAGGTCTAGTATATTATCTCCCCTAGTGGGAGAGGTGACTAGTTGTTCCAGTGCATTTGAATTTATGAATTCCAGGAACCTTTGGGCTAGGGTGTTAGGGCTAGAATAATGTACCCAATCTATGTTTGGGTAGTTGAAGTCTCCCAGTATGATGGTATTTTGTGATACATTCATATCTTCCAATGTCTTCAGGAAGGCTGAGTGGGGTTCCTGAGATTGGGAGGGTGGTCTGTAACATGCTACCAGTTGTATTGCAGTTTTGCCTATGGTTAGTTGCACCTGTATGGTCTCTGATGTTGCTACTAACCTGGAAGTGTGGGTGTCCTTGATGAATATGGACACTCCCCCTTCCTTTGTGGTTTGGCCTGGGTTTTGGGGCCGAAAAGCATGATACGAGGAATAGCCTGGTAGCGCTGGGGTGCTCTCAGGAGCCTTGAACCAGGTTTCAGTTACTGCACATACGTCGATGTTCTCCAAAATCTACACCACCAAAACACACACATAGAAACACAAAACACACACCTACATTCGTGGAGGCTCTCAAAAAAAATCTACCCAAGCAACAGGGACCTCCAAAGCAGAAACACAAGCAACCTCCACCCCCCAACACAACCCAAATGACACATAGCCCACAAACTCAGTGTGCCACTCAACCACAGCCCATAAGGCATAACAACGTACCTAACACTCTAGTCATAGGTGACTCTATAGTCAGGCACACTGATGTTCCACTCACCAGGCTAAACAAGGAGAAAGTCACTGTCAGCTGCTTGTCAGATGCCAGGATCCGTCACATAACGCATGCACTCAGGTCACTCCACAGCAAGTACAAATATGACTCTGTCACTGTCCATGTTGGTGTGAATGACCCGAGACATACCTCCCTGGACTACATGAAAAGAGACATGGAGGAGCTTTCTGATCTTGTAGCCCAGGCAGGTATGACCCTAGCCCTGAGTAGCAGCCTGCCATCATCCAGAATGATACCACAGTACAAGGACAAAATGACTGACTTCAACAATTGGCTAAGCTTCTGGTGTCATTCTAAGGGGATCCAGTATCTGTCTGCCTGGGATGACATGATTGACAAACCACCATGCTTTGCCAGAGATGGCCTGCACCTGTCGCCCTTGGGATTCCGGATATTGGCTAAGGCTCTTGCCACCTCTATAGTACCTTTTTTAGGCAAGATTCAAATGACAAATTCACCAATGTAACAGGTACAAGCAAGCAAAATCTGAGGGTAATGCTACTCAATGCTAGAAGTCTAAACCTCAAAATGCACTCACTCGAGGCAATCTTTAAAATGGAGAACATCAACATCTGTGTAGTGACAGAGACCTTGTTCAAGGCTCCAGAGAGCACCCCTGCATTACCAGGCTATAATTCATACCACACCTTTTGACCACCTAACTTGCACCAAAGTACTAAAGGTAGAGGCGTGTCCATATTCATTAAGGATACCCACACCTCCAGGCTAGTTGCTCAGCATATTGCATCTGAGATTATCCAAGTGCAACTAACTCTGGGCAAGACCGGAATACAAATTGTAGCTTGCTACAGATCCCCCACCATGCCTCAAGATTCCCACTCCTCATTTCTTGATACACTGGAAAATATTAGGGTACATACTAACACCCTAATAATGGGCGATTTCAACTACCCCACCATTAACTGGGAAAACTACTCATGTACCAACTCTTGTGCTCAACGTTTTCTGGAATTCATAAATTCCAATGCCTTGGATCAACTTATCCACACCCCCAACAAAGGTAGCAATACCCTAGACCTGGTTATTACCAACATGGGCAACCAGTGTTCCATACCAGAGGTCAATTCCTCGTTGGGTCAGTTCCGACCACAAGCAAATCACCCTACACATCCACATCCCAGCCCCACCCCCCATTAGGGAAACCACCGTAAAAAAATTCTCCAAAGCCAACTTCATGCTTCTTAAGACAGAAGTGGCAAACTTCACAACACCCATGCCGACGGACAACAGAGATACGACTGCTGAATCCTATACAATTGCACTTTATAAGCACTTAACACGAATGCATGGATCGTGCAATCTCTAACAGAACCAAGATGCTATCCTCCAAAAAAAGGAAGCCAATCTGGTGGTCCCCTGCTATACACAAACTCTACAACAGAAGAAAGAAACTGTTGCAAAAAGAGTAAAATCCCATGCTTGGAGGAACTCCATGGCCAGCCTCAGTAAGAAGCTGAGATCCCTCATAAAATCCTCCAAAGCTAGTTACGAAAACAAAATCGCCACTGATTCTAAAGACAACCACAAAGCAATCTATAGCTATGTCAAGAATCTCAATGGCAACACTCATATCTGCTCTGAGTTACAGCACAATGGCACTATACAGAACCAACTGATATTGCCAACATCCTGGCAGATAGATTCAGTGCTAACTTTACCCCTCTCTCATCCCCTAAGGGCCCATCTCTATACCGAAAGAATACAAAGTACCTGTAATCACAGCTGCACAGGTAAAAAAACACACTCTCCAAAGCCAAGAACACAGCATCCATGGGACTTGACAACATCCCAGGCTGCGTTCTACATGAACTACAGAACAAACTGGCACCTCACCTAAGTACCATGTTCAATCATAGCCTCACCTCAGGCTTTGTGCCCACTGAATGGCGCACAGCAACAGTTATCCCACTCCACAAAGGGGGAGCCACCATGGACCCCGGGAACTACTGCTCCATTAGCCTGATGAGCCTGGTCTGCAAGGCTATGGAGCGTATCACCATGAAACTTACAAACACTGATATTGGTAATCTCCAAACTCTGGACCCTACCCAGTTCCGGTTTGTAAAAGGCAGATCATGTCTCCTTTACCTGATAGACTTCTTTGAAGCGGTCACCAAAGCTGTAGATGAGGGTAAGGTGGTACATACAGCCTATCTAGATCTCGCCAAGGCTTTCAACACCATCCCCCACTCTGGAATTATACACAAACTCACTAAACTAGGTATAAATCCCCATGTCACAAGATGGGTTGCCAACTGGCTCACTGACCGAACACACACTGTGAAAGTAGCAGACTCTAAATCCAACTTCAGACCAGTGACAAGTGGAGTACCACAGGGTTCAGTCCTAGGTCCTCTCCTGTTTGGTATCTACTTCTCTGAAGTACAGGCTAACACAGAAGGTCTTTGGCTAACAAAGTTCGCAGATGACTGCAAACTAGGAGCCATAAACAAATCTCCTAACGATGTGGACATCCTACAAAAGGGCCTCACTGTGACAGATGCCTGGTGTCAAAGCCATGGCCTCAAGTTCAATGCCAAAATGTGCATCGTCATCCCTTTTGGTAAAAACTCTGTGCCCATGAACTACCACATAAATGGCAGTCTACTTAACACCGAAAGTGTGATAACAGACCTTGGGACACAGGTGGACAGTAGTCTCTCCTTTGATAATCACATTGCCACAGTGGTCAGGAAATCCTTCTATGTGGCACACCTCATCACAAAAGGTTTCTCATCCAGGAAAAAAAGGTCATTGTGCCCCTCTACTCATCACTCATTAGACCCATTATAGAGTACAACGCCCCTTTTGGTATGTACCTCACAAGACATCTACAACAACTGGAAAGGCTGCAGAAATACCTCACAAAGAGCATTACTGGCCTCAAAAAGATGCCCTACACAGACCGACTCAAAAAACTCTAGCTTTACTCAGTCACATATCGCCTACTCAGAGGCGATCTCTGCCTAGCATACAAAGTTATGTCAAACCCAGAGCTGTTGGACATGCTCCACTTAAAGAAATCCCACTCCCTCTGAGCTACACGCTCTAGGGACCTAAACCTTGTCACCACAATAAACAGAACATGATGGAGGGATAGATTCCTGTCCCAGAGACTTCCCATACTCTGGAACAGACTACCTATCTATGTCAAACAGAGCTCCTCATTAGCACTCTTCAAGAAAAATCTTGATGATTGGATGGGTAATAGGAAATTCAACCCAGGGATCACTTCTGTGGCTCTGCTTGACAGGGGCACAGGAAAATAATTTTCTTGGGTGGCAAAAGCCAGGGTACTGTTTGGCTAGGCTTATACAGGCCCTAGGGCCAATAGCCTAGTACCTACCTATGAACCATATTTATTCATGCTACCTAAAGAACATGACAGCTTCCTTGATAAAAATCATCTTTCCTATAACTGCAAATGCTTTTCCACTCAGTGACCTAAATTACCCTTCCTTTTACTGGGAAATTATGATTTAGCCAATAATCTAGCCCCAAAATGTGTCTCTCTGGCATACCTTTCAACTTTTATCTCCAGAATTATGGACAAAGCAAAAAATAATTAATAAAGAGGCCCCAAATTAGGGACACTTTTTAAATACATGCACTACTTCGAACTTTTCAAAGTAATTTCCACTTTGGGAAAAAGACTGAAGAAATTAGAGACGTCAAAACTACAGTGGATATAAAAAGTGTACACACTCCTGTTAAATTGCCAGGTTTTTGTGATATAAAAAAATGAGACTACAATAAATCATTTCAAAACTTTTCCCACCTTTAATGTGACCTATAACCTGTACAATTCAATTGAAAAACAAATTTTTAAGGGAAAAATATAAAAAACATATAATAAGCTGGTTGGATAAGTGTGCACACCCTTAAACTAAATATAAAAAATAAAAAACATACAGTAAGCTGTTTGCATAAGTGTGCACACCCTTAAACTAATACTTTGTTGAAGCACCTTTTGATTTAATTACACCATTCAGTCTTCTTGGGTACACACCTGCCATCAATTAAAGAGACTCTGATTAACCCCAAATAAAGTTCAGCTGCCCTAGTAGGATTTTCCTGACATTTACTCAGTTGCCTGCTACAGCAAAAGCCATGGGTCGCAGAGAGCTTACAAAGCATCAAAGGGAACTCATTGTTGAAAGGCATCAGTCAGGAGAAGGGTACAAAAAAATTTCCACAGCATTGGATATACCATGGAACACAGTGAAGGCAGTCATCAAAATGTGGAGAAAATATGGGCCAACGGTGACGTTGCAAAAAACTCGACATCCCTCCAAATCTGATGAAAAGACAAGATAAAAACTACTCAGGGAGACTGCCAAGAGACCTACAGCAACACTGAAGGAGCTGCAAGAATTTCTGGTGAGTACTGGTTGTGTCCTACATGTGACAACAATCTCCCGTATTCTCCATATGTCTGGACTATGGGGTAGGGTTGCAAGACGGAAGTCTTTTCTTACACAGAAAAACAGCCAGGCCCAGCTAAAATTTGCAAAACAATACATCAGGTCTCCCAAAAGCATGTAGGAAAATGTATTATGGTCTGATGACACCAAGGTTGAACTTTTTGGCCACAATTCCAAAAAGTACATTTGGCGCAAAAACAATACTTCGCATCACCAAAAGAACACCATCCCCACGGTGAAGCATGGTGGTGGCAGTATCATGCTTTGGGGTTGCTTTTCTTCAGCTGGAACTGGGGGTTTAGTCAAGGTGGAGGGAATTATGAACAGTTCCAAATACCACTCACTTTTGGCCCAAAACCTTCAGTCTTCTGCTAGAAAGCTGAAGATGAAGAGGAATTTCCCCTTTCAACATGACAATGACCCCAAGCATACATCCAAATCAACAAAAGAATGGCTTCACCAAAAAAAAATTAAAGTTTTGGAATTGTCCAGCCAGAACCCAGACATAAATCCAACAGAAAACTGTGGGGTGACCTGAAGAGGGCTGTGCACAAGAAATGCCCTCGCAATCTGACGGATTTTTAGCACTTTTGCAAGGAAGAGTGGGCAAATATTGCTAAGTCAAGATGTGCCATGTTGATGGACTTGTACCCAAGAAGACTGAATGCTGTAATTAAATCAAAAGGTGCTTCAGCAAAGTATTAGTTTAAGGGTGTGCACACTTATGCAACCAGCTTATTGTACGTTTTTTTTTTATTATTTTTTATATTTTTTCACCTAACAGATTTGTTTGTTTTTCAATTGAATTCCACAGGCTATAGGTCACATTAAAGGTGGGAAAAGTTTTGAAATTATTTATTATGGTCTCATTTTTTATATCACAAAAACATGGCATTTTAACAAGTGTCTGTATGCTTTTTATATCCACTGTGTGCGTGTGTGTGTGTGTGTATTCTGTTTTACTTAAAATGCATTACTGAAGTTTTAACACAGCAACAATAAGCCTTCATGACAATTTTTTTATTACAGGTTGTACTGTCCTGCACATGACAAGCAGCAAGAAAAGTAATTAATGAAATGATCTATTCCCATCCTCCATCCTAATAATAACCTGGCTCCTCTCATCCAAACGTATGTACTATGTATAAAATGCAAGAGTAATCTCTTGCAACTATTCCGTCCCACATCCTTTGGTGTAACCTGCCATTTAGTTTTGTTAACCATCAGGCAGTTAAGTCCTTAACTCTTGCTGTGCCTGTTCTTCAGTCTTAGGGATGCCTGCCCTTTTCCAGGTTCTCAATAAAAAAATAAAACCAAAAGTGCCATTATATCAACTGCTTAGCAAGAGTTTTTATTAACCCTTGGCTGATGCAATGTCAAGAGGCAGCATCACAAGTAAAATAATTATTTGTACGTAATACACAATTGTCTGTCTGATTTTTTTTTTTTTTTACATTCCATAAAATATGCATAATATGCGTGCTAGGATGCAACTTGTGATGCACATCAACTGCTGATCACATCATCTCAAACACTTAACTAGTAGCTCCCACAAATGCCTTCTTAACTTGGGAGCAATGTGTACATTTACACCACACCTCCTGGCTTCAATGACTTTAAAGAGCTGCATTAAAATCTTATTAGCCTGCTAATATTCATTCCTCTTTACAAACCCTTGCCACTATCCATTACCTAAACTTCCCAGATTTAAGGGCATATAGCTTAGTGATACATAAAAAATTTCCTGTGATTTAATTGATTTTTTATTACTCATTCTAACCTACAGCCATTTAGGTAAGCTATTCAATGATGTACCCACAAAATGTCTGCCAAAACTGAATGCTGCCAATGAAACCGGCATAAAAACACCCCATATCCCAAGCTAAGCCTCACCTTTATCCCCTCCATCACATCAGCCATGTTTCACACTTACAAAAAGGAAACTCCCTGTCGCTATTTAGACAGTACAACACCCTTAAAGTCCAGATCATACACAAACAGCTGCCTCACATCCTACTTTACAATGAATCAAAAAGGCAACATTCCCTGGCATACACTCAAAACGAGTCAATCAATTAGTACTGCACAACCAGCAACAATACGCCATCATGACATAAAATTTGGATTACAGGTTGTACTGCCCTGCATAGGTGACCAATTTCATGCAGAAAGGGTCTCTGGCACAAACGTAACCGCTGCAAGGATCACCTTCTCCACTGGTATCCATAAAGGAACCACCCCAGATTCTCTCCAGTGAGACGTTGTCAAGTAATAATAATATGGCGCTCTTTACTCAATAAAACAAAAAACTGAGGGCCTACACCCCACCTTCTGGACAAAGGTAACTTAACTTCTTGAATGGCACTCTATTGTCTACCTTTCTCTAAATTATATGGATGAGTCCCTTTGGCAGCTGTTCAAACCACTTAGTCTGCAGTGGGAACAACAAAGAAAGCAAACTTATCTTGTGGATATTAATATGACCCACTAAGAGTGATAACAGTTGATCATTCCATTTCCCACAATACCCGCTATCTCAGTGATTCAAATATTTTGTGTCTTCCTCCATTTTCAGACTTAAATAGATGCCCACATACTAATACTTTTTGACTTTTACCCAAGTTCCAAATGGAGTCAATTACTTCTAAACAATTGGCTATGCAAAAGAACACAGGACTTACCCTATTCAGCCTATAACACAAAGTTATCATGCTCTTCAATAACCTTGCAAAAGATTATCAAACAAAGAAAATGCAATGCTTAAAAAGGATGTGCTGGCTATCAGGAAAATGAAGAGGGTGGAATAACACTGTCCTAAACTATACTACTTATAAGACACATTTTCCAGCTGTAGCACACTGGGGCTAAGCAAAAAGTATTGTAATGCATTACCATGTGACCTATTTTCTATTGCCTCTCCTTGTTCAATAGCAGAGCTCCAGTGATTCCCTACAGGCAACTGCACTGATGCTCAAAAGATTGAAAAGGAGAAGTTAGTTAAACAGACTTTGCTTGCGTTTTAATACAACACATCTTCCCCAATTCCAAGAATTCCCAGAAAAGGCAGTTTACATCTTGATACAAAATTACTCCATTTCCAGTTAGTACTTACTCTTCCACAGACTCTCTCTCCAAAAAAGGTACAATAGAACATTCCTACCGTCCTAACAGCTACAACAGCCATCAGCAAATCTTACATACATTATACATATTAATGAAAAAGAAAACATACACACACATTAATTTTCAGGTAGTTGCAGTGTTATTAAACGTAAGTCTACCAGGTAGTCATTCAAACAAGTCAGGCATCAGTCCCTCCACTTTCAAAAGAGGAACAACTCATTCTTGTAGAAAGTACAGTTGTGCAAAAAATCTTACCATAACAGTAGATGTCCTTCTGTCCTTCTCTTTACTGCTGCAGTATTCCTCATAGCAGGGATCCCTGCCAAAGGCAGCCCGACATCCGGCCAGTGTACCAAAGCCTTAGGCTGTAATAGATATGTCGTATGTCACATGTATGCTCCCCATGCATGAGGTAGGGCATAAAGGTATTGTACGGATGTATCTTCTTCAGAACTGAAAAGCCCCATGAGGAACAATACTCCAAGGAGAAAAGAGGTGCATGTGCACCCAGAAGGAGAAAGAAACAGGGAGAGGAGTGAGGGAGCAAATACTGTAACAGTGAAGAGGAGGACATAGTACAGTGTAAAATCTTACCATAACAGTATGTCCTTTCATATCGCTGTTGCACTATTTCTTACAGTAGGGAGAGTACAAAAGCTCTGGAGGAAAGTTGGAAGGAGGAAGGTGTCAAGAAAACCATGCAAAATAGCCCTTGCAAATCTGTCTCGAGCCCTGAAAGCCACATCCAACTACAGTACATGGTAAAAGTATGCACAGAAGTCCAAGTAACTGCCTCAAGGATGGAACTGGTATCCAGTCCTTTGATGAAAAGCAACAGAAGAAGCCACAGCTCTCATAGAATGAGTCTTAACAGGAGAAGAAATGCTTTTTCCAAGAAAGGAGTAACAACAAAAGGAAATGGCCTTAGATATCCAAGAAGAAATAGTTTGCTTAGAAACAACAAACCTAAATCCTACGATGAAAGGAAGCAAAAAGTTGCTCAGATTTACAAATGGCTTTAGTTTTATCCAAATAATATCACAGATGTCTATGCATATCCAAAGTTGTGAAGAACCTTCTCACTAGCAGTCTGTGGAGAAGGGAAAAGTGGGCAAATGAATAGACTGATTAAGAGACAATTCATTTACCACCTTGGGCATAAAAGAAGAATTAGTATGAAGAGACACCCTCTCCTTGTGAAAAACTAAAAAGGGAGGACAAGCCATAATGGGCACGTAGCTCAGACACCCTTCTAGCAGGAGTAAGGGCCAAAAGAAGAACAGTCTTCCAAGAACAATGCTGAAAGGAAGCTGAGGCTGCAGGCTCAAAAGGAGGCTGAGTCAATTCTTCTAGGACAAAATTAAGGTCCCAGGAAGGAGGAATAGGCTTCCTGGATGGCCTAATATGAAGGCTGCCTTTAAGAAATTGTTTGACCTTAAATCAAGAAGCCAAAGGAAGATTCAAAGGCAGATGAGCAGAAATGGCTGACAGGTGGGATTTAACAGAAGAATATGCCAAGCCAGCATTGGTTCTCTCTTATTTTTGTGACTTGCTCAAAGGAACTTGCACAGAAAGTGGATTCAGGATACAAGCAAGCCACCAAACAGGAAAATCTCTTCCATTTGGACAAATAAGATTTCCTGACACTGGGTTTCTTGACCTCCTGCAGCACCCAAAGCACGCGTTCAGAAAAAAACATGCCTAAAGGGGATCAAAACCATATCACCCACAGCATCAACTGAAGAGTGGCCAAGTGGGGATGGATGAGAGATGCCTTTTCTTGTGTGAGTAGGGCCTCCCTGTGAGGTAACTTGTGATGACTACACTTGGCTAAATGCAGAAAAAGAAGGAACCAATGCTGTCTGGACCAAAAGGGAGTCACCAACAAGATTTTGAGAGCATCCTGTTCTATCTTAAACAGGAACCTCAGTATGAGAGGAAGGGGTGGGAAGGCATAAAGAAACATTCTCTTCCAGTAAAAAGATATGGCACCCACTTTCCAAGCCAGAGGACAAGGGACTGGGATGGTGGTGCAAAAGAAAGGAAGTTGTCTGTTCAGAGGGGAGGCAAAAAGATCTACCTGAGGAGTACCTCACTGATGGACAATGTCTAAAAACACATCTCTGTGAAACACCCACCCATGAGTCTCTGTTATGGAACTGCTCAGAGAGTCTGCCACAATATTCTGATATGAAGGAATAACAGCCTGAAGAGTCACCTGATACTGGACAGCTAGATCCCAAACCTGAAGAGCTAGTCTGCACGAGAGGTTAGACCATGTCTCTGTTGCTTGTTGATGTACCACATCACTGTGATATTGTCTGTGAAGAATTTGAGGGGCCCTGGAAGGAAAGGGTAATGGAAGGCCTGAACAGCCTGGAGAAGAGCATTCATCACTTTGATATTGATGTGGTCATTCTTTTGACGAAGAGATCAAAAGACAAACTTTCAGAAGGCTGAAGGAAGCTCCCCATTCTGCATCTGAAGCATCTGAAAAGTGTTCCTGAGTCGGGACTGGCTGCTGAACAGAAAGCCCTGGGTTGAGGGACAGCTGATGAATCCATCACTGAAGTTATAGCTTGAGGCATGATGGAAGAGAAATTGGAAAGTCTGAAGGATGAGAACATTGAAGCCAGACTGACTTCAGGAACCAACAGAGTTTTCCCATATAAAATCTGGCCAGAGGAAGCATAGGAATGGTAGAAGCCATGTATCCCAGAGCACTTAGAAACTCTCTGGCTGCAATGTAGGCCAGAGGAATAAGGGATTGAAAGAATTCAATCAGAATTAAAGCCTTGGGAGGAGGCAGCATACCAGCATTGGAATGGTCTGGAGCCTGCACTAGAGAAAAAACATGATCATGAGAAGGAGTCAGGAGGAATGTTTGGAAATTCACTGGAAACCCTAGGCTTTGCAGGAGACAAAAAGCATAGTGAAGATGCTGAATCAAAATCTCTGGAGAGGAAGCCTGAATGAGCAGGTCGTCAAGATAAAGAAAGATCTGTATTTCCCTCTTCCTGCAAAAAGCAATCACAGGAAGAAGGCATTTGCTGAAGACCCTTGGAGCAGTACAGAGGCCAGAGGGCAAAGCAAAGAATTGAAAATGCAAGGAAGCAACAGAAAAATGTAAAGATTTTCTGCAAAGGGGACGAATAGGGATATGGAGATAGGCATCCTTCAGATCCAGAGACTAGGAAAGCCTGAGAAAGAAAAGGAAACAATGTTTGAAAGGATAACATTTGAAAGGAAGGAACCTTCAAAAACATGTTGATCTGGGAAAGATCCAGAATGGGTCTCCAGGTACCTTCATTCCTGGGAACCAGAAACATTCTGAAAAAAAATCTCTTCCCCTGTTGAGGAGATGAAACTGCCTGAAGAACATCTGGAAAAAATGAGCAGCTGTTCCTGAGGAGGTTGAGGAATACCCAAAAACGAAGGAAGGGATTTCCAAACCATGTAATACCCCAATGAATGATAAATAGAACCAAGGAATCTTGAATGATCCTTAACCAATTTGGAAGGGACTAGGAAAGATGAGAAGATAGAGGAACTTGGTTTAGGAGGGAGGGAAGAAGATAAAACCTGGCTTGTGTGGAAAAAGAGACTTTTGAGTTGTAGGAGTCTGAGCAGACTTAGCAGGAGGAGCCCTTCTAATACCCCTTTTTACCTTTGGGAGGATGAAACTGTCTTTGGACAAGGACAGACTTGGTAGGGTAATTCTTCTGAAATGTGGGAACAGGGGAAACAAAAATATATTTTAATTCCTGCATAGGGTTGCCTTTTTCCTGAAGGGACTTAAAAAGCCCAGCAGCTGCAGAACCAAAGAGATTTTTTATTATCAAGAGAAGCATCCATCAGCTTGGCCTTAATATCATCAAGCAGAGGCTGAAGGTGGGGCCAGGAGTACCCCCTCAACATAGGACCAAAGGCAGAAGCTCTAGCCGGGCATCAGCTGAGTCACTAACTACAGTTAATAGAATAGCGAACCACTTGAGAGGAGGACCCTAACAAAAACGGGGCTGAAGTCTTCCCCTCAGAATCAGGAAGGTTTGAAATAACCACAAAAGCCTGAGAGAGAAGGGCCAAAATATATCTGGTCATATGGGTCTGGTAATTCACAGCCCTGAAGGACAGAGTAGCAGCAGTATAAACTTTCTTACCTAATCTCCCTATGGTTCTGCTGTTCTTGCCAGATGGGAGAGGCTTAGTAGAAGGTAAAAGCTTAGATGGTTTATCAGAAGAAACAGAAATAACAGAAGACTCAGCTAAGGGACACTTGTAAAGAAATTTACAATAATCAAGCACCTTATAAAACCTATAAGGTTTTTGGGACTCAGGAGTCTGAAAAGCTGCAGAAAAAGTACCTAAGAAGGCAGCGAGAGCATCAGAGAACTTAAGAGACTGCATTTGAAGGAGTTCACAGTACCTTTTTTGAGCACCAGAAACCTGGGTACAGCCCCAGTTGAAAAACTCCATCTTACAGGAAACTGTATCCCAAAGGAAATCTCCTCAAAAGGAAAATCGGGACTAATAGAATCCTCTTCCTCAGAACAGTAAATCCAAGGGAGAGGGAATCTGAGCAGAATAGGCCAAAGATTCCTCATCAGAATCTACTTCCTCATCAGATGAAACCTGCTCCCTAGGTCTCTTAAGAGGATAAGACGATCAAGGGGGGGCAGGAACACAGACCCCCCCCTGAGGGGGCTTCAAAGCCATAAGGGCATTAAACAAACCCATGTGAAATCCTGCTATTCATGTTGAGGATCCTTAGGAGCATGGAAAATATGCTTAGTCTTCTGCTTCTTTTTCAAAGAAATGTCCGCTCTAAATATCTTAGGCTGCTCAGACCTCTGCTAAACTCAATCAGCATAGTGGGAATCTCCTCCTCAACAAGGATTTGCAGAACACTCCTAGGCTCTTTGGATATAAATAATTGCGGTTTTCCATGAACATCTGACATGGACGTCTGCAAAGCACCTGAGGAAGTGTGATATGCTGGTTCCATGCCGGCCCCTGAAGCAGGCACAGCAGAGGAATATGACTGGATAACTGGGTAATCCTCTGGGATTCACCAGCCTCAAGAGAGACGTCTTGGGGAGGCAGTATAGCTGAAGAATCTGCCCAAACTTTCTTGGTCTTCTTCTTCGTGGACAGCTGACCCTTGGGTAGGATGATTCCACCACACTACCCTGAGCCAACAATTTAAGACATTGATTCCCTAGCTAAATAGTTAAAGAGGAAAGATGACTATGCAAAGTTTTCAGGACAAACACTTGAAAAACAGGACAAGACATATGGTTGTGAGAAGCACCTAAGCAAAACAAACACTGCTCATGACGGTCATTATGGGGGAACAGTCTCCCACACTAGCATCTCCCCTTTCTTGATGTCATGTAAACCAACAACCACAAATAAGATAAGAAAAACCCCAATGAGGCACTTATCTGAAAATGACTTGGCAACCAGCAGACAAAGCAGCAATCAGACCAATGATCAAAGATGGAATTTGGACTCATGGCAAAGAAGTTCTGAGGAAGGTATGTCCATATGTCACCTTTATGCCTAATGCCGTACACGGAGGGAAAACATGTGAGATACAACATCCCTATTACAATCCAAGGCTTTGGTGTACTTGCCGGATGTTGGGCTATCCCTACTGTAAGGAATTCTGCAACAGTGATGTGGAAAGACATCTACAGGGTCAAAGAACACCCCATCTGGAACTTCAATGAGGCAGGCAATAACTTTCTGGACATATTCTAACTTTCTACCCTTTAAAATATCAGATGAAGTTAGCATCCAGACAATGTTTAGAAATGCCTTGACAATCAAAACATGAAAAAAGGTTGGGGAAGGGCTGAAGAGTCAAATGAAGGAAATAAATCCAAAGATGGCACATGATTGAGGCAGCCTGCTGAGAAAAACATTGATCTTACAAAGAAGCTTTCAGACAAAAACAGCGTTTGTCTTTTCTCAGCTTCAGTAGCCCAAGGATGTGATGTTGACTGCTCTCTCAAACATCCCCACAGATCTTCATTCTTAACTTCAGACTTCTTTACCCTGCCAACAAAGTGGCATCCTTTCTCCTAGTCCTTATCAATTTGTTCCATGATTACATCTAGTACTTCACACTTATACAAAATCAACAGCTTGTGAAGTCGCACTTATTTCCAAATCAAGTGCTGTGATCACTTATTCAAAAGCTTGCCATCACCTCCAAGTAATGATCTTCTGGCAGTGCAAAGGGATAGTCAGGTATCTTCTGCCTAATATTTTCATATTTCACTGTAAAGCTGAACAATTAAGTATCCTTCTCCTACCTTATTAGTCAGGTGCCAGGTTAACCCAGACTGCGTGTCAAGGAGTGGAGTGGTAGGGCCTTCCACATCTCAATCTCACCAACACCTTCAGCCACAGCCTCTGATCTTGTCCTCAGGCTAATTCTAAATTTTTATATAAGCCGACTCCACAATATTATTTGGTCAATGAGCCATGTGATCACAAGAAATGCTATCTGTGACTAAACATACAGGAACTAGGAATCACAGAAAAGGCTTTGATGAGGCAAGAAGGCAACTCTTGAGCTTCACACATCACTTGTAATCTTACATAAACCAATAACAAAAATTCCTATATGCCTCATTCATAAGCTGCTCCACTGTGTATGCACTGACTATAGGTAATGTAGGGTACTGTACACTTATACCACAGCACTGTGGGCCATGGAGTCATTCGATCTAGCCAAAGAACTGTGTTTAGCTTTTTTCTGAGATAATCTGTTTGGGCGCCTACCTAGAAATCAAAATGGTCTAAGCCTGCCTTACACATATATTTATGTGACTGACTACACTTGGAAGCATTACATCTAGAGCTCGCCTACCTGTACTTCTCTACATGGTGTTTTTTATAACCAAATAAATCCTAATGTGAATGGGCAGAAACCATTGTATGCAGTAACTGCTCTAAGGGCCTTCCTAACTTTTAAAACTACCTGTCAAACAATATGCTGATTACAAAGGGTCTTGAGCTATTAAGCACTGCTCCAAGTGTAAGTTCTCTAATCATACCACTGTTGTACTATTCTGGAGTAACCATGTGTACTGATGGTTTCCATCAGTGCAAAGGTGCCCATGGATTAGCCCAACTATCTATACGGGGCAGTACTACCTTTACGGTTCCTTCCTTTTGCATCAAAATTTACTCTGCCACAGTCCATCTTATATTCCCCCCAAACCCTCCTCCACCAAGAAGATACTCTACAAATGATAAAAAGAAGATACTCTACAATTATGTGACCAATTGCTACTTTGATCTTCTGGATACCCAACTAATAAACCCCATGATTCAGGTATAGTAACAAAATGCAAGCCTTGCTTCCCTCTTGGTAAATTATCCACTCAAAAATTTGGCCATCATCAGGAAGGGAGACCCGTGTACCTACAATCAGACATTTGCTGTAAAAAATGAGACCGGAATTTCTTGCACATTCAGCCAAAAGTCCTGCAACTACAAACTTGCATCATAAACCTTTCCTTTGATGGACAGATTCATCCTCAGTTTGAATCCATTCAAACAGAACAAGATTTTAATGAGCATCCACAGAATGACTAAAGCATTCACTTTAATACAATACCAATAATAAAATTAATTAACTCCACTGCTGGCCTGGCTATTTCAAGCCTGACATTTGCCTCAGGGAGATATAGTCTGAACTTCATATATCAGTTCACTGATTTTTTTCACCTAAATACATCCGCTTGAGCCCTCAGAACATACTAACTGTGCTATTACTGTCTGACCACATTAATTATTCATGCTTCACCCTTCAGTGCAGGACAATACCCACAAGTTCCAATGCTCTTGATAATTTACCTCTGAAGTACTGCAGCCTATGAGCACACAACCTGACTTTGTAATCATTGTCTGAAATAAAAAAACTGTTTCATAACAATTCTTAACAAAGTCTGGAAAAAAGCCAATAAAGTTTCTTTTAACAAAGGAAGGTCTTAATTTATTACTAGGCATGTGACTGGGTAGATCTTCCTTTGCCTAGCCACTGCAATTCCCACTACTTGCTACATGTTTCTCTGAGGGTTGTGGAATGACACTGGTAGTGTTATTTGCAACTACTCATCCAGGCTGCATCTGAAGGGGGAGTGGGAATTACTTTGTTTAATATGAAAAGGGAAATCTGACCAGCCAAAACAAAAAAGTCTCAGTGTACAAGGGTCCAGACAAACAATGACCACGACCTCTGCAAAGTCTATATCTATATTACCCCCAAAACATGCCAAGTTTAAAATGGAGGACAGCTTTCACAGCTCCAGCTCTAAAATTACCAGTGACATAATCATTATAATTGATGATAAAATTACCTGGCAAAAAATTACAACTGCTGTTAATCTACAAGACCATGCCACACTACCTGTTTGACCTTATGTAAATAATCACATTAATTACAAGACAGAGAAGACCCCCAAGTGTTGTTAGTACCACTTATTGGTTATAAAATAAATCACAAAATGGGATCAAATCTGATGTTGCATCACGTACATTGGTGACTACTGCATTATCACTGTCATTTGGGAACCTATTAAACCACAAGCCACAACTTATCAGTATCATCTGCATTATGAAAAATTTTCAGCAGAAAATATTTACTTAGATGCTGTTCAAGGAAAGCTGGAAACCTATATTCATACATTCTTCAAATACTCTAAAAAGTATTTCAGATCCAGCTTTCTAACCATCCTAAACCTAAACTCTCCAGCATAAAATTTACTCCAGAACCTACCCTCGGCCTTGGAATGGGCCTCACAGGTAGTGAAGGCACAGTGGGGCAAATGCATATTTTATTATTTTATGAAACACTGCGCACTTACTGTACATAAAGGATCTCATGAAACCTCTGTGAGACCTCATGGAAGTAGGATTATCACACAGTTCTCCTAGAAGTGTTGAACACTAGCCTTCCCCTCAAGCTAAGCCATCCCAAACCAAAAAGGTATTCAATCTGACATAAGAATAGCAGAAGAATTCAATGACTTCTTTGTAAATTGCATTCTTACTATTACTAGTACTGACCACATACCATGACAGCCTTCCAAGAGTTATCATTCATCTTCTCTTTGCAAAAAGTGTGCTACTTCACATCACCTTCAGTGCAGGACAATATCCACAGGTTCCAATGCTCGATAACTTACCTCTGAAGTACTGCAGCCCATGAGCACACAACCTGACTTTGTAATCATTGTCTTAAACAAAAAAAACTGTTTCATAACAATTCTTAAAGTCTGGAAAAAAGCCAATAAAGTTTCTTTTAACAAAGGAAGGTCTTAATTTATTACTAGGCATGTGACTGGGTAGAGCTTCCTTTGCCTAGCCACTGCAATTCCCACTACTTGCTACATGTTTCTCTGAGGGTTGTGGAATAACACTGGTAGTGTTATTTGCAACTACTCATCCAGGCTGCATCTGAAGGGGGAGAGGGAATTACTTTGTTTAATATGATAAGGAAAATCTGCTTCACAGGAAAATAATTCTTTGCGTGAGGTAGCTAGCATGCCAGCTGGTTCTGTTTATGTTTCATTAAAGATTGAGATCTTTTGTATGAATGTTCATAATGGTACCATTTTTGCAAATAAAAAGGAGATTGTTCAGGTCAGTCATCTGAGGCCTGGTATGCTAGGCAGAATTACCCCTTAAGAAGTTTGTATGATACAGAGAAAAGCTAGCATTTTAACATGTTCTGAAGAGGTAATGGAAGTCAGACCCCTGACTATCTTTGTTTGGAAACAATGGGGTCTTTCAAGTTGAATCATGTCTCTCATACATTCAATTATGGATCTAAAATCACAGAGGTAGACAGGAAGAATAACCTCAACGGACATGGAAGATATGCCCCGGTAATCAGCTGGGCTAAGTGACTATGGATACATGGTGGTCAAAAGAGAGCTCATGGTCAACAAATATGCCTGGTCATCTGAGATAATTACAGACTTACTACCCATCTCCTCTGGCACAGGTACCAAAAATAACAGCAGTCAAGCAACTTTTAAGTATACGAAGCATAACTGTATACCAGTGACATTCCCTGTAACAGCAAATCCAAAATTAATGCTTTCATACTCAAGGGATGAATGTTAGAGGATATCCTAAAGCATAGCGGTGTCAACATCTGTCCTACACCTTGAATGTGCATCTCACTTACAGAATATTCTGTGAAGGTATGGACAAAAAAAACATGTGTCAGCTTCTAAATATTTCAGGAAAAAACATTTTTGAAAAATGATGCAGATGTAGTTTCTGTCCTGAGCTTTGAAGAGGTTTATTACATATGTCATAACAAAAGGTGATACAACAGGCCAACCATTTAAAAAAGGGTCCATTTACTGACCGACTGATAACCTGCTATCTGTGGGATGACTAAGAATGACAGACACTTCAAAAACATGAACCTTAATGAATTCCTAAACCAGATTAGAATGGAATAGATAATTTAGGTAGTCTAGAAATCTTGGTATGGAACAGTTTAGAAGATACAGACCCTGTAACATAATCCACAAAGCAAATCTCTTCTGCTTTTGTATGCAAGACTTCCTGACATTAGGCTTTATAGTTTCTTTTAAAATATTTAGAACTTTTGAGGAAAAGGCACCATTATTATGTATCAAACTTCTGTCTTCCATGCTGATATATTCAGGGTCTTTGGACTGGGCTATAGTACTTTGCCTACTTTGTAAGTCAACAAGGACTTGTGTAGAGGTAAGTGCTGTCAGGAAGGCAAACCATTAACAGTGAATTCTAAGGCTGTCTGGGACAAAGGGGAACTATTATTAAGTTGGTCTTATCTTGTTTTGCTCTGAGTTAAAACTTTCTGAATTAAGCACTAGACCTTGAATCCACTAAAAGGAACAAGTAGAGATTCCCCAAAACAAACAAAGCACAAAGGAACAAATGTTTCTGAGTTGATTGCTTTGATGATTGCCAAAAAGATCCACCTCTGGAAGACCCCACATTTAAATAATCTGTTGAAAAAATCTTCTTTTTTTTTCTTGTGGTCTACTGAATCGTCTTAGTAGCAACCTTTCCTGTACCCAACTGACCCACTCATCCATGCACTGGGGAAGACCCCCTCCCTCAACATATTCACTTTCCAGTGGAGGCGAAATTTGGATGGTAGAGAGCAGGCCAGTCTTTGGAGCCAACAGCTGCCCTATACCCACACCATCAGCAGCCTGTGAGCTCTGCTATAGCTGCCTCCGGGGAAGTTTGTGCACTTCCCTGCATATGCATTCTCCCGACTAACAGGCACACTGCATGCAGCACAGGCACATTAAGCTCCTCATGCTGTAGCAGTACCCCTGCAATTCTACAGGTGTTATCAGTGCAGAAAGCCAAGCTGCCACCAAGGATGAACAAGCCAGTGCTGGCTACTTATTCCCACCCTCCCCTGCCTGGTCCATTAAGTACTTATTCTGCTAGCAAGTCATCTTGTGTGCAGAAAAAGCTTATAACTCTACACCACAGGGCTCTGTAGATTCAGATTTACGTCTGAACAGTCATTTTCCTGCTCAAAGCATCGACCAATTGATTTTATAAACTTGGAACATGAGTCGCTAAGCCCATGCTTATGTACAAATTGTCTCTTTCCAAAGCTGAAAGAATTTGGTTCCTCCTTTTCTGTCAGCATACTACATTACTGAAGTACTGTCTGTGGTGATTTGCAAATGATCTAGGCGAAAGTTGTCCTGCAAGGAAATCAGGGCACTGCATAATGCACCTTCAACTTCTTCAAACTGGTACGAAATGATTCTTCTTGTTGACACCAACAGTCTTGAACTGATAAGTTGATAATTTGAGC
Organism: Protopterus annectens; assembly: GCF_019279795.1. Taxonomy (NCBI): domain Eukaryota; kingdom Metazoa; phylum Chordata; order Ceratodontiformes; family Protopteridae; genus Protopterus; species Protopterus annectens. The sequence goes on from NC_056727.1 coordinate 503,214,926, forward strand.
TCTGCAATCAAAATCTAAAAGATCTACTAAGAAAATGATTTTTTTGAGCTGGGATACATGATCTGAATTGCTTAGACATAGTAAAGCCTTGTTAAGTATAACTCTGGAGGCTGCTAACAAAGTAATTACTAGAAAATGGAAATGAAAGTCTAAATCAACTGTATTTGAAGTAGGGAATATTGTAACAAAAATAAAGGAACTCAGATCTTTAGAAAAAAGCAGGAGCAAATTACATTAAAAAAATAGAAATTTTGGGAACGATACATTTATTTTATTTATCCTTTGTTGACAAAGTTAGTCCCACTAGGCTAACAACCTCTTTTCAGGGGAGACCCGAGGTGAAATTTATACTACTAGGGAGAAATGTGGCCAGGGCATTGGGGAACTTCCTTTACTCATCATTGTTGTGAGAGGGAACCATTTTGGAGGAGCACCTCCTGTTTCTGTTCCATGCGCAGATGCAGTCCGGAGAAACAGGGAGACATATGGAAGGAGATGATAGAGTAGTGAAAGAAATGAAGGATAAAGCAAATATCGAGACTGGAGAATGTGTGCAGGATTCTGAGAAACTGTTTCAAAGAAATCAGTTTGATGGGGATAACTCAGCAAATGATGGGATGTGTGGTTATAATCCTCCAGTCGAGAGGGTTGCAGGATGATTTACTTAAAGAAATGGTGGTGCAGAGTGAGCCAGAAAATAAAGGAGATGTTTCCTGGGGAGAAATTATAGAGAAAATACAAAAGGAGGATGCACAGACAATCAGGAAGAATGGTGATAAGATGGAAAAGAAAACATATGCAGAGAAAGTAAAAGAAGGCAAAGTGGAGTAGAAAAATAGAAAAAGGAAGTATGTGGTAAGGATTTAAAGTAAAGACGACAAAAATGGATGGGTATGAAGTATGGGACAACTTAATAGTTCCTTTGGGTGTAAAAACACATGAGGTAGGAGCATTTATTCTCATAAACAGAGATACATTTTGTGACATTATATTTAACACTGTTTTTTTTTTTTCAATAAATGTTTTCTTGGAAAACATGAAAAAAAAGAAAGACTGTTACTCATGGAATCTTTATGTGATAAATGCATTTAACAGGGAAACAAAAAAGAAGATTCATGTACAATTTCGAACAGAGGTACAAAGAGACTTTGAAAGAACATTTGAAAGCTTTATGCAAATAAGTATTGGACAATGCACAAGTTTATGACAAAAGGGGTTTATGGACTGGTGGCTTGGATTACGTTACGTTAAAATAGAAAGAGAAAAAATTAAACATATACCAAGCATGATAAATGTGGAGGGGAATAGGGGTGTTGTAAAATACTGGGGGCAACCCAAAACATGTTTTTTTTTTTTTTTTTTTTGGAAAAGGACATTTGATAAGTAACTGTGACAAAAGAAAATATTATTTTTGATGCAAAAAAAGTGAATTGAAATGCTATAGAGGTAACAAAAGTGGACATTTATGGATGGATTGTGCAAATGAAAATAACAGTAAGGAAAAAAGAAAAAGCAGGAAATGAACATTTATGGATGGATTGCAAAAATGAAAACAACAGTATGGAAAAAGAAAAAAAAAGACAACAAAATGAACAAAGAGAACAAATGTATTAATAGTAGAAATAGAAGAAAAATAGATGAGAAAAAATAATAAAAGGACATAGAAGATGGTTCTGAAATAAGTGATGAAGTCAAACTGAGAGCTAGTAAAAGGGAAAAAATAATTATCTTGGTAAAAAGGCAAAAGACAAAACTTAAAGAGATAAGTACAAAAGAAAAAAGAATATATACAAATAAAGATTGGGGCTTGGTATAATGATTAAAGTGTTTGGACTCATAGACCCAAGGTACACAGTTTGATTCTCCCCTTTGCGAAGGAAATTGGTTAGGCTCAGAAAAGCCTATTAACAAAGCTAGCCCAATAATTAGCTATGAATTTATGAAACCATGAATCTAAGGAAAAGGGGAAATGAAAATGTTTGTGTGCTTTCTGTAAATGTGAAAAGCATTAACACTCTAGTAAGAAGAATATGAATGTTGGTGTAATATATGTAATATAGATGTAATTATACTACAAGACACACGGTTTTTAACAAATGAAGAAAGATTACAAACAAAAAAAACTGGAGAGGAAAGATAATCTGGATTTGATAAATGGCAGATGTTCTGGAATAACTGTAGAAATATAGTAACGATATTAGATGTAACTTTACCAAAAATGGGAAGCTTAGCCATTGCAGATTTAAAATGGAAAGAACAAGTCTATAGAATTATAACATTATATGCTTATGCTAAGGGAAGGCTGATTTCATCAGATTTTAGACTGTGTAGTGATAAATACACATATTATAACAACAGGAGACTTTAATTGTGATTGACGAAAAGTGTAAACAGGAAGGAATGATATAAGAAAAATGTTAGAAGTTATAAGATGTGGTAAGTTAAAACTTTGAGACAAAAATTCATGGACTTACAAAAGGGTATGTATAAAACTGAACTATATTACTTTATAGTATCAGAAGGTATAGTTATAGGAGAAGGGGAGGTAGTTGAAACAGGATTTTCTGATCATTTTGAAATATGGCTAGAGATAAAGGAAAACAAGGAATATACAAAAATAGGCATAGGAATAAAAGTGATAAATGAAAAAGTATGGAATGAAGAAGGAAAGACATTAGTAATACAGTTAAAAATAAAAAAGCACAGGGAAGCTCCTAAAGTGCAGTCAGCCACTAAAAACCCGATGGTGGTAGTGTGTGTCCCACGACCATGATCTAAATTTCCAATAACTAACAGTAAAATAATTCTACAGAGGAAATTTTTTTTTTAACCTATGATATACGTTCAGTGAATACCAACATATTTTCCAACCAATCATGGAATGTTTTAACCTTGCATTAAATGTACTACCTAAATGTACTACCTAAAAATGTTAACAGTGCTGCTCACATTGGTGTTGAAGACATATAAAAAAGCCATTTTACTTTAATCAGTTACACAATGCTCATCGTCTAAGATCAATGTACTTAATAAAATATTTAAAGGAACTCTAAGTCTATGCATTTTGTAACTTTAGTTATTGATTTTTCACAAAGTTCATATCTTCTATGGTTAAGACTTCTGTACAACAACTTGCAACACAAACTGAATGGATTTGGTTTGCAGCTTAACCCGGATAATTCTATTTTTCCTCTAAAGAACTATTTCACTATTAGTTATCAGTAATACAGTTATGGAAGGATGATATTACTATGAACATTTTATAAAAAGTGGCTTGTATGGTGGGTGATATTTAAGGAAAAATATTAAAAAAAAAGTTTTTTTTTTTTTTTTTTACGGTGGCAATATGATGTGAGAAGTAGTGAAAGAAAAATTTAAAAGAATATATAATGATGCACTGGAAGATTTAGAATGTAATGATAGAAGGTACTTTGACAAAGAAAGAATTATATGAAAGAAATCAAGAAAAATACCAGAATTGTTATATGAACAAAAATATTTTTTTACAAGGAAAAAGAGAAGTCATGAGTTACTTAAGCAGATTAGTAAAGGAAGATGTCAGTGTAATGAGAGAAATAAAAAATTCAAAAGGAGAACTTGAAAGAACTCAGGAAAATATTATGAGTAGTGTAGTACAATATGTTCAAGAACTGTTTAAAGAAAAAAGAAGGTAGTGAAAAAAATGTGGAAAGTAAAAAAGTTAACAGAAAAAGAGAATAAAGAGTAGGAAAAGGAGATTTCTTTAGATGAGCTAGATAAAGTATTAGGACTCTCACATTGACACAAATGTTCTCCAGGAGGTGCTGACAGGCAAACAACTGGTGTCCGAGCCATGAACTAAAACTAAACACCAAGTAATGCATAATAGTAGCCTTTGGGAAGTCATCCATCCCTGGTAACTATCATACTGACAACACACCCCTTAGAGTTGACCCAGTAGTCAGGGACTTAGGCACACACATAGGTAGTAATCTAGCCTTTGATCATCACGTGTCTACAATGGTGAGGAACTCATTCTATGTTGCGCAACTTATAAACAAAGGTATGGCATCTAAGTCCAAGGAAGTCATTGTTCCATTGTATTTGGCATTCTTCAGACTTATCATGGAGTACAATGCCCTCTTTGGCATGTACCTAATCAGGCATATCCAACAATTGGAATGTCTACAGAGGTTCCTCACTAAAAGAATACAGGGCATAAGTAATATGTCCTATGCAGACCGCCTTAAGGCCCTATTCCTGTATTCTGCTCCTACAGGCTTTTGAAGGGAGATCTATGCCTGGCATACAGGGTGTTGTCAGACCCCACTCTGATGGACCTTCTGCATAGCCATAAAATAAACAGCACCAGAATTATCTGAAGGAGTTCACAGTACCTTTTTTGAGCACCAGAAACCTGGGTACAGCCCCAGTTGAAAAACTCCATCTTACAGGAAACTGTATCCCAAAGGAAATCGCCTCAAAAGGAAAATCGGGACTAATAGGATCCTCTTCCTCAGAACAGTAAATCCAAGGGAGAGGGAATCTGAGCAGAATAGGCCAAAGATTCCTCATCAGAATCTACTTCCTCGTCAGATGAAACCTGCTCCCTAGGCCTCTTAAGAGGATAAGAAGATCAAGGGGGGCAGGAACACAGACCCCCCCTTGAGGGGGCTTCAAAGCCATAAGGGCATAAAACAAACCCATGTGAAATCCTGCTATTCATGTTGAGGATCCTTAGGAGCATGGAAAATATGCTTAGTCTTCTGCTTCTTTTTCAAAGAAATGTCCGCTCTAATTATCTTAGGCTGCTCAGACCTCTGCTAAACTCAATCAACGTAGTGGGAATCTCCTCCTCAACAAGGATTTGCAGAACACTCCTAGGCTCTTTGGATATAAATAATTGCAGTTTTCCCTGAACATCTGACATGGACGTCTGCAAAGCACCTGAGGAAGTGTGATATGCTGGTTCCATGCCGGCCCCTGAAGCAGGCACAGCAGAGGAATATGACTGGATAACTGGGTAATCCTCTGGGATTCACCAGCCTCAAGAGAGACGTCTTGGGGAGGCAGTATAGCTGAAGAATCTGCCCAAACTTTCTTGGTCTTCTTCTTCGTGGACAGCTGACCCTTGGGTAGGATGATTCCACCACACTACCCTGAGCCAACAATTTGGGACATTGATTCCCTAGCTAAATAGTTAAAGAGGAAAGATGACTATGCAAAGTTTTCAGGACAAACACTTGAAAAACAGGACAAGACATATGGTTGTGAGAAGCACCTAAGCAAAACAAACACTGCTCATGACGGTCATTATGGGGGAACAGTCTCCCACACTAGCATCTCCCCTTTCTTGATGTCATGTAAACCAACAACCACAAATAAGATAAGAAAAACCCCAATGAGGCACTTATCTGAAAATGACTTGGCAACCAGCAGACAAAGCAGCAATCAGACCAATGATCAAAGATGGAATTTGGACTCATGGCAAAGAAGTTCTGAGGAAGGTATGTCCATATGTCACCTTTATGCCTAATGCCGTACACGGAGGGAAAACATGTGAGATACAACATCCCTATTACAATCCAAGGCTTTGGTGTACTTGCCGGATGTTGGGCTACCCTGGGAAGGGGATCCCTACTGTAAGGAATTCTGCAACAGTGATGTGGAAAGACATCTACAGGGTCAAAGAACACCCCATCTGGAACTTCAATGAGGCAGGCAATAACTTTCTGGACATATTCTAACTTTCTACCGTTTAAAATATCAGATGAAGTTAGCATCCAGACAATGTTTAGAAATGCCTTGACAATCAAAACATGAAAAAAGGTTGGGGAAGGGCTGAAGAGTCAAATGAAGGAAATAAATCCAAAGATGGCACATGAATGAGGCAGCCTGCTGAGAAAAACATTGATCTTACAAAGAAGCTTTCAGACAAAAACAGCGTTTGTCCTTTCTCAGCTTCAGTAGCCCAAGGATGTGATGTTGACTGCTCTCTCAAACATCCCCACAGATCTTCATTCTTAACTTCAGACTTCTTTACCCTGCCAACAAAGTGGCATCCTTTCTCCTAGTCCTTATCAATTTGTTCCATGATTACTAGTACTTCACACTTATACAAAATCAACAGCTTGTGAAGTCGCACTTATTTCCAAATCAAGTGCTGTGATCACTTATTCAAAAGCTTGCCATCACCTCCAAGTAATGATCTTCTGGCAGTGCAAAGGGATAGTCAGGTATCTTCTGCCTAATATTTTCATATTTCACTGTAAAGCTGAACAATTAAGTATCCTTCTCCTACCTTATTAGTCAGGTGCTAGGTTAACCCAGACTGCGTGCCAAGGAGTGGAGTGGTAGGGCCTTCCACATCTCAATCTCACCAACACCTTCAGCCACAGCCTCTGATCTTGTCCTCAGGCTAATTCTAAATTTTTATATAAGCCGACTCCGCAATATTATTTGGTCAATGAGCCATGTGATCACAAGAAGTGCTGTCTGTGACTAAACATACAGGAACTAGGAATCAGAGAAAAGGCTTTGATGAGGCAAGAAGGCAACTCTTGAGCTTCACACATCACTTGTAATCTTACATAAACCAATAACAAAAATTCCTATATGCCTCATTCATGAGCTGCTCCACTGTATATGCGCTGACTATAGGTAATGTAGGGTACTGTACACTTATACCACAGCACTGTGGGTCATGGAGTCATTCGATCTAGCCAAAGAACTGTGTTTAGCTTTTTTCTAAGATAATCTGTTTGGGCGCCTACCTAGAAATCAAAATGGTCTAAGCCTGCCTTACACATATATTTATGTGACTGACTACACTTGGAAGCATTACATCTAGAGCTCACCTACCTGTACTTCTCTACATGGTGTTTTTTATAACCAAATAAATCCTAATGTGAATGGGCAGAAACCATTGTATGCAGTAACTGCTCTAAGGGCCTTCCTAACTTTTAAAACTACCTGCCAAACAATATGCTGATTACAAAGGGTCTTGAGCTATTAAGCACTGCTCCAAGTGTAAGTTCTCTAATCATACCACTGTTGTACTATTCTGGAGTAACCATGTGTACTGATGGTTTCCATCAGTGCAAAGGTGCCCATGGATTAGCCCAACTATCTATACGGGGCAGTACTACCTTTACAGTTCCTTCCTTTTGCATCAAAATTTACTCTGCCACAGTCCATCTTATATTCCCCCCAAACCTTCCTCCACCAACATGGGAGGACTTTGGCTGACAAAGTTTGCAGACGACTGCAAACTGGGCGCCATAGTGGAAAGTGCATCTGACATGGATATCCTTCAGAAGGGACTCACGGAAACAGATAGCTGGTGCCAGAGCCATGGCCTGAAGTTAAATGCCAAAAAATGTACAGTCATACCCTTCAGGAAAAACAAGGTAACCCCAAGCTACCATATAGGTGGCAATCCACTAAGCACAGAAGAGGTTATCAGGGACCTGGGGACCCAGGTTGACAGTGGCCTTTCTTTTGACACTCACGTTGCTAAAGTGGTTAGAAAGACCTTCTACATTGCCCACCTGATCATGAAGGGATTGACATCCAGATCTAGTGAGGTCATTGTTCCCCTGTACTCTTCACTTATCAGACCAATGATCGAGTACAATGCCCCATTCAGGATGTATCTCACCCGACATCTGCAGCAATTGGAGAGACCCCAAAAGTTCCTCACCAAAAGGATAAAGGGACTCCAAAATCTGTCATATGCTGCCAGATTGAAGAAACTCCAGCTCTATTCAGTTGCATACCGTCTGCTCAGAGGTGACATGTGCCTGACATACAAGGCCATGTCCAACCCGGAATTAATGGACATGCTCCACCTCAAAAAATCCAAATCCACCAAAACCACTAGAGCAAGTGACTTAAACCTTAGCACGGATATAAATAGGGCATGCTGGAGGGATAGATTTATCACTCAGAGACTCTCTATGCTGTGGAATAAAATCCCGGTCCATGTGAGGCAGAGCACCTCGCTGGCTCTGTTCAAGAGAAATCTTGACCTGTGGATGGGAGATCGTAGGTTTATCCCGGGAATCATCTCTGTGTCACTGCTGGACAGAGGCACAACAAACTAATGGGCACAGTATTTTTTTCATATAAGGGGTGGCGTAAGCCACAAAACTTTGGGCTAGGCTTATAAATGCCTTAGGGCAGATAGCCTAGTATAAACCTATGAACCTATGAACCAAGAAAATACTCTACAAATGATAAAAAGAAGATACTCTACAATTATGTGACCAATTGCTACTTTGATCTTCTGGATACCTAACTAATAAACCCCATGATTCAGGTATAGTAACAAAATGCAAGCCTTGCTTCCCTCTTGGTAAATTATCCACTCAAAAATTTGGCCATCATCAGGAAGGGAGACCCGTGTACCTACAATCAGACATTTGCTGTAAAAAATGAGACCGGAATTTCTTGCACATTCAGCCAAAAGTCCTGCAACTACAAACTTGCATCATAAACCTTTCCTTTGATGGACAGATTCATCCTCAGTTTGAATCCATTCAAACAGAACAAGATTTTAATGAGCATCCATAGAATGACTAAAGCATTCACATTAATACAATACCAATAATAAAATTAATTAACTCCACTGCTGGCCTGGCTATTTCAAGCCTGACATTTGCCTCAGGGAGATATAGTCTGAACTTCATATATCAGTTCACTGATTTTTTTCACCTAAATACATCCGCTTGAGCCCTCAGAACATACTAACTGTGCTATTACTGTCTGACCACATTAATTATTCATGCTTCACCCTTCAGTGCAGGACAATACCCACAAGTTCCAATGCTCTTGATAATTTACCTCTGAAGTACTGCAGCCCATGAGCACACAACCTGACTTTGTAATCATTGTCTGAAATAAAAAAACTGTTTCATAACAATTCTTAACAAAGTCTGGAAAAAAGCCAATAAAGTTTCTTTTAACAAAGGAAGGTCTTAATTTATTACTGGGCATGTGACTGGGTAGATCTTCCTTTGCCTAGCCACTGCAATTCCCACTACTTGCTACATGTTTCTCTGAGGGTTGTGGAATGACACTGGTAGTGTTATTTGCAACTACTCATCCAGGCTGCATCTGAAGGGGGAGTGGGAATTACTTTGTTTAATATGAAAAGGGAAATCTGACCAGCCAAAACAAAAAAGTCTCAGTGTACAAGGGTCCAGACAAACAATGACCACGACCTCTGCAAAGTCTATATCTATATTACCCCCAAAACATGCCAAGTTTAAAATGGAGGACAGCTTTCACAGCTCCAGCTCTAAAATTACCAGTGACATAATCATTATAATTGATGATAAAATTACCTGGCAAAAAATTACAACTGCTGTTAATCTACAAGACCATGCCACACTACCTGTTTGACCTTATGTAAATAATCACATTAATTACAAGACAGAGAAGACCCCCAAGTGTTGTTAGTACCACTTATTGGTTATAAAATAAATCACAAAATGGGATCAAATCTGATGTTGCATCACGTACATTGGTGACTACTGCATTATCACTGTCATTTGGGAACCTATTAAACCACAAGCCACAACTTATCAGTATCATCTGCATTATGAAAAATTTTCAGCAGAAAATATTTACTTAGATGCTGTTCAAGGAAAGCTGGAAACCTATATTCATACATTCTTCAAATACTCTAAAAAGTATTTCAGATCCAGCTTTCTAACCATCCTAAGCCTAAACTCTCCAGCATAAAATTTACTCCAGAACCTACCCTCGGCCTTGGAATGGGCCTCACAGGTAGTGAAGGCACAGTGGGGCAAATGCATATTTTATTATTTTATGAAACACTGCGCACTTACTGTACATAAAGGATCTCATGAAACCTCTGTGAGACTTCATGGAAGTAGGATTATCACACAGTTCTCCTAGGAGTGTTGAACACTAGCCTTCTCCTCAAGCTAAGCCATCCCAAACCAAAAAGGTATTCAATCTGACATAAGAATAGCAGAAGAATTCAATGACTTCTTTGTAAATTGCATTCTTACTATTACTAGTACTGACCACATACCATGACAGCCTTCCAAGAGTTATCATTCATCTTCTCTTTGCAAAAAGTGTGCTACTTCACATCACCTTCAGTGCAGGACAATATCCACAGGTTCCAATGTTCGATAACTTACCTCTGAAGTACTGCAGCCCATGAGCACACAACCTGACTTTGTAATCATTGTCTGAAACAAAAAAACTGTTTCATAACAATTCTTAACAAAGTCTGGAAAAAAGCCAATAAAGTTTCTTTTAACAAAGGAAGGTCTTAATTTATTACTAGGCACGTGACTGGGTAGATCTTCCTTTGCCTAGCCACTGCAATTCCCACTACTTGCTACATGTTTCTCTGAGGGTTGTGGAAAAACACTGGTTGTGTTATTTGCAACTACTCATCCAGGCTGCATCTGAAGGGGGAGAGGGAATTACTTTGTTTAATATGAAAAGGGAAATCTGCTTCACAGGAAAATAATTCTTTGCGTGAGGTAGCTAGCATGCCAGCTGGTTCTGTTTATGTTTCATTAAAGGTTGACATCTTTTGTATGAATGTTCATAATGGTACCATTTTTGCAAATAAAAAGGAGATTGTTCAGGTCAGTCATCTGAGGCCTGGTATGCTAGGCAGAATTACCCCTTAAGAAGTTTGTATGATACAGAGAAAAGCTAGCATTTTAACATGTTCTGAAGAGGTAATGGAAGTCAGACCCCTGACTATCTTTGCTTGGAAACAATGGGGTCTTTCAAGTTGAATCATGTCTCTCATACATTCAATTATGGATCTAAAATCACAGAGGTAGACAGGAAGAATAACCTCAACGGACATGGAAGATATGCCCCGGTAATCAGCTGGGCTAAGTGACTATGGATACATGGTGGTCAAAAGAGAGCTCATGGTCAACAAATATGCCTGTTCATCTGAGATAATTACAGACTTACTACCCATCTCCTCTGGCACAGGTACCAAAAATAACAGCAGTCAAGCAACTTTTAAGTATACGAAGCATAACTGTATACCAGTGACATTCCCTGTAACAGCAAATCCAAAATTAATGCTTTCATACTCAAGGGATGAATGTTAGAGGATATCCTAAAGCATAGTGGTGTCAACATCTGTCCTACACATTGAATGTGCATCTCACTTACAGAATATTCTGTGAAGGTATGGACAAAAAAACCATGTGTCAGCTTCTAAATATTTCAGGAAAAAACATTTTTGAAAAATGATGCAGATGTAGTTTCTGTCCTGAGCTTTGAAGAGGTTTATTACATATGTCATAACAAAAGGTGATACAACAGGCCAACCATTTAAAAAAGGGTCCATTTACTGACCGACTGATAACCTGCTATCTGTGGGATGACTAAGAATGACAGACACTTCAAAAACATGAACCTTAATGAATTCCTAAACCAGATTAGAATGGAATAGATAATTTAGGTAGTCTAGAAATCTTGGTATGGAACAGTTTAGAAGATACAGACCCTGTAACATAATCCACAAAGCAAATCTCTTCTGCTTTTGTATGCAAGACTTCCTGACATTAGGCTTTATAGTTTCTTTTAAAATATTTAGAACTTTTGAGGAAAAGGCACCATTATTATGTATCAAACTTCTGTCTTCCATGCTGATATATTCAGGGTCTTTGGACTGGGCTATAGTACTTTGCCTACTTTGTAAGTCAACAAGGACTTGTGTAGAGGTAAGTGCTGTCAGGAAGGCAAACCATTAACAGTGAATTCTAAGGCTGTCTGGGACAAAGGGGAACTATTATTAAGTTGGTCTTATCTTGTTTTGCTCTGAGTTAAAACTTTCTGAATTAAGCACTAGACCTTGAATCCACTAAAAGGAACAAGTAGAGATTCCCCAAAACAAACAAAGCACAAAGAAACAAATGTTTCTGAGTTGATTGCTTTGATGATTGCCAAAAAGATCCACCTCTGGAAGACCCCACATTTAAATAATCTGTTGAAAAAATCTTATTTTTTTTTCTTGTGGTCTACTGAATCGTCTTAGTAGCAACCTTTCCTGTACCCAACTGACCCACTCATCCATGCACTGGGGAAGACCCCCTCCCTCAACATATTCACTTTCCAGTGGAGGCGAAATTTGGATGGTAGAGAGCAGGCCAGTCTTTGGAGCCAACAGCTGCCCTATACCCACACCATCAGCAGCCTGTGAGCTCTGCTATAGCTGCCTCCAGGGAAGTTTGTGCACTTCCCTGCATATGCATTCTCCCGACTAACAGGCACACTGCATGCAGCACAGGCACATTAAGCTCTTCATGCTGTAGCAGTACCCCTGCAATTCTACAGGTGTTATCAGTGCAGAAAGCCAAGCTGCCACCAAGGATGAACAAGCCAGTGCTGGCTACTTATTCCCACCCTCCCCTGCCTGGTCCATTAAGTACTTATTCTGCTAGCAAGTCATCTTGTGTGCAGCAAAAGCTTATAACTCTACACCACAGGGCTCTGTAGATTCAGATTTACTTCTGAACAGTCATTTTCCTGCTCAAAGCATCGACCAATTGATTTCATAAACTTGGAACATGAGTCGCTAAGCCCATGCTTATGTACAAATTGTCTCTTTCCAAAGCTGAAAGAATTTGGTTCCTCCTTTTCTGTCAGCATACTACATTACTGAAGTACTGTCTGTGGTGATTTGCAAATGATCTAGCGAAAGTTGTCCTGCAAGGAAATCAGGGCACTGCATAATGCACCTTCAACTTCTTCAAACTGGTATGAAATGATTCTTCTTGTTGACACCAACAGTCTTGAACTGATAAGTTGATAATTTGAGCTCTGCAATCAAAATCTAAAAGATCTACTAAGAAAATGATTTTTTTGAGCTGGGATACATGATCTGAATTGCTTAGACATAGTAAAGCCTTGTTAAGTATAACTCTGGAGGCTGCTAACAAAGTAATTACTAGAAAATGGAAATGAAAGTCTAAAGCAACTGTATTTGAAGTAGGGAATATTGTAACAAAAATAAAGGAACTCAGATCTTTAGAAAAAAGCAGGAGCAAATTAAATTAAAAAAATAGAAATTTTGGGAACGATACATTTATTTTATTTATCCTTTGTTGACAAAGTTAGTCCCACTAGGCTAACAACCTCTTTTCAGGGGAGACCCGAGGTGAAATTTATACTACTAGGGAGAAATGTGGCCAGGGCACTAGGGAACTTCCTTTACTCATCATTGTTGTGAGAGGGAACCATTTTGGAGGAGCACCTCCTGTTTCTGTTCCATGCGCAGATGCAGTCCGGAGAAACAGGGAGACATATGGAAGGAGATGATAGAGTAGTGAAAGAAATGAAGGATAAAGCAAATATCGAGACTGGAGAATGTGTGCAGGATTCTGAGAAACTGTTTCAAAGAAATCAGTTTGATGGGGATAACTCAGCAAATGATGGGATGTGTGGTTATAATCCTCCAGTTGAGAGGGTTGCAGGATGATTTACTTAAAGAAATGGTGGTGCAGAGTGAGCCAGAAAATAAAGGAGATGTTTCCTGGGGAGAAATTATAGAGAAAATACAAAAGGAGGATGCACAGACAATCAGGAAGAATGGTGATAAGATGGAAAAGAAAACATATGCAGAGAAAGTAAAAGAAGGCAAAGTGGAGTAGAAAAATAGAAAAAGGAAGTATGTGGTAAGGATTTAAAGTAAAGACGACAAAAATGGATGGGTATGAAGTATGGGACAACTTAATAGTTCCTTTGGGTGTAAAAACACATGAGGTAGGAGCATTTATTCTCATAAACAGAGATACATTTTGTGACATTATATTTAACACTGTTTTTTTTTTTTTCAATAAATGTTTTCTTGGAAAACATGAAAAAAAAGAAAGACTGTTACTCATGGAATCTTTATGTGATAAATGCATTTAACAGGGAAACAAAAAAGAAGATTCATGTACAATTTCGAACAGAGGTACAAAGAGACTTTGAAAGAACATTTGAAAGCTTTATGCAAATAAGTATTGGACAATGCACAAGTTTATGACAAAAGGGGTTTATGGACTGGTGGCTTGGATTACGTTACGTTAAAATAGAAAGAAAAATTATACATATACCAAGCATGATAAATGTGGACGGGAATAGGAGTGTTGTACAATACTGAGGAAAACATGTTTTTTTTTTTTTTTTTGTGGAAAAGGACATTTGATAAGTAACTGTGACAAAAGAAAATATTATTTTTGATGCAAAAAAAGTGAATTGAAATGCTATAGAGGTAACAAAAGTGGACATTTATGGATGGATTGTGCAAATGAAAATAACAGTAAGGAAAAAAGAAAAAGCAGGAAATGAACATTTATGGATGGATTGCAAAAATGAAAACAACAGTATGGAAAAAGAAAAAAAGACAACAAAATGAACAAAGAGAACAAATGTATTAATAGTAGAAATAGAAGAAAAATAGATGAGAAAAAATAATAAAGAGGACATAGAAGATGGTTCTGAAATAAGTGATGAAGAAGTCAAACTGAGAGCTAGTAAAAGGGAAAAAATAATTCTCTTGGTAAAAAGGCAAAAGACAAAACTTAAAGAGATAAGTACAAAAGAAAAAAATATATATATAAATAAAGATTGGGGCTTGGTATAATGATTAAAGTGTTTGGACTCACAGACCCAAGGTACACAGTTTGATTCTCCCCTTTGCGAAGGAAATTGGTTAGGCTCAGAAAAGCCTATTAACAAAGCTAGCCCAATAATTAGCTATGAATTTATGAAACCATGAATCTAAGGAAAAGGGGAAATGAAAATGTTTGTGTGCTTTCTGTAAATGTGAAAAGCATTAACACTCTAGTAAGAAGAATATGAATGTTGGTGTAATATATGTAATATAGATGTAATTATACTACAAGACACACGGTTTTTAACAAATGAAGAAAGATTACAAACAAAAAAAAATGGAGAGGAAAGATAATCTGGATTTGATAAATGACAGATGTTCTGGAATAACTGTAGAAATATAGTAACGATATTAGATGTAACTTTACCAAAAATGGGAAGCTTAGCCATTGTAGATTTAAAATGGAAAGAACAAGTCTATAGAATTATAACATTATATGCTTATGCTAACTCTAAAGAAAGGGAAGGCTGATTTCATCAGATTTTAGACTGTGTAGTGATAAATACACATATTATAACAACAGGAGACTTTAATTGTGATTGACGAAAAGTGTAAACAGGAAGGAATGATATAAGAAAAATGTTAGAAGTTATAAGATGTGGTAAGTTAAAACTTTGAGACAAAAATTCATGGACTTACAAAAGGGTACGTATAAAACTGAACTATATTACTTTATAGTATCAGAAGGTATAGTTATAGGAGAAGGGGAGGTAGTTGAAACAGGATTTTCTGATCATCTTGAAATATGGCTAGAGATAAAGGAACACAAGGAATATACAAAAATAGGCATAGGAATAAAAATGATAAATGAAAAAGTATGGAATGAAGAAGGAAAGACATTAGTAATACAGTTAAAAATAAAAAAGCACAGGGAAGCTCCTAAAGTACAGTCAGCCACTAAAAACCCGATGGTGGTAGTGTGTGTCCCACGACCATGATCTAAATTTCCAATAACTAACAGTAAAATAATTCTACAGAGGAAATTTTTTTTTAACCTATGATATACATTCAGTGAATACCAACATATTTTCCAACCAATCATGGAATGTTTTAACCTTGCATTAAATGTACTACCTAAAAATGTTAACAGTGCTGCTCACATTGGTGTTGAAGACATATAAAAAAGCCATTTTACTTTAATCAGTTACACAATGCTCATCGTCTAAGATCAATGTACTTAATAAAATATTTAAAGAAACTCTAAGTCTATGCATTTTGTAACTTTAGTTATTGATTTTTCACAAAGTTCATATCTTCTATGGTTAAGACTTCTGTACAACAACTTGCAACACAAACTGAATGGATTTGGTTTGCAGCTTAACCCGGATAATTCTATTTTTCCTCTAAAGAACTATTTCACTATTAGTTATCAGTAATACAGTTATGGAAGGATGATATTACTATGAACATTTTATAAAAAGTGGCTTGTATGGTGGGTGATATTTAAGGAAAAATATTAAAAAAAAAGTTTTTTTTTTTTTTTTTACAGTGGCAATATGATGTGAGAAGTAGTGAAAGAAAAATGTAAAAGAATATATAATGATGCACTGGAAGATTTAGAATGTAATGATAGAAGGTACTTTGACAAAGAAGAATTATATGAAAGAAATCAAGAAAAATACCAGAATTGTTATATGAACAAAGATATTTTTTTACAAGGACAAAGAGAAGTCACGAGTTACTTAAGCAGATTAGTAACGGAAGATGTCAGTGTAATGAGAGAAATAAAAAATTCAAAAGGAGAACTTGAAAGAACTCAGGAAAATATTATGAGTAGTATAGTACAATATGTTCAAGAACTGTTTAAAGAAAAAAGAAGGTAGTGAAAAAAATGTGGAAAGTAAAAAAGTTAACAGAAAAAGAGAATAAAGAGTAGGAAAAGGAGATTTCTTTAGATGAGCTAGATAAAGTATTAGGACTCTCACATTGACACAAATGTTCTCCAGGAGGTGCTGACAGACAAACGACTGGTGTCCGAGCCATGAACTAAAACTAAACACCAAGTAATGCATAATAGTATCCTTTGGGAAGTCATCCATCCCTGGTAACTATCATACTGACAACACACCCCTTAGAGTTGACCCAGTAGTCAGGGACTTAGGCACACACATAGGTAGTAATCTAGCCTTTGATCATCACGTGTCTACAATGGTGAGGAACTCATTCTATGTTGCGCAACTTATAAACAAAGGTATGGCATCTAAGTCCAAGGAAGTCATTGTTCCATTGTATTTGGCATTCTTCAGACTTATCATGGAGTACAATGCCCTCTTTGGCATGTACCTAACCAGGCATATCCAACAATTGGAATGTCTACAGAGGTTCCTCACTAAAAGAATACAGGGCATAAGTAATATGTCCTATGCAGACCGCCTTAAGGCCCTATTCCTGTATTCTGCTCCTACAGGCTTTTGAAGGGAGATCTATGCCTGGCATACAGGGTGTTGTCAGACCCCACTCTGATGGACCTTCTGCATAGCCATAAAATAAACAGCACCAGAATTATCTGTTCTAAAGAATTAAACCTTGCCTGTGATATAAATAGGACCTGCTGGAGAGATAGGTATGTATCCCAGAGACTACCACATCTATAGAACAAGCTCCCCATCCATGTGAGCAAGAGTTCTTCCCTAACCCAATTCAAATGCAACTTGGACAATTGGATGGGAAACCAGAAATTCATCCTTGGTTTGGCGCCTATGTCTCTAATGGACACAGGTAACCTGTAAATGGTTCATCTCCCAGGCCCATGCCTACACTTACCAAGGTTATCAGAACTTGTCAGAGATTTAGGATGCATGGCTAGGCTTAAAAAGGCCCTTGCGGTCATTAGCCTAGTAAACACCTATGAACCTATGAGGACAAGTAAATATAGATCTGGCTGCAGGTCCAGATGGAATAGTGTATGAAATACATAAAAAATTATGGACTTGTCAAAAAAATATTTTAAAGTTTT
The DNA here is from genome assembly GCF_019279795.1 of Protopterus annectens. Taxonomy (NCBI): domain Eukaryota; kingdom Metazoa; phylum Chordata; order Ceratodontiformes; family Protopteridae; genus Protopterus; species Protopterus annectens. The sequence goes on from NC_056727.1 coordinate 503,232,535, forward strand.
GAATGAATGGTTAAATAGTTTTACTTATAAAGAATTATGTAGTAGAATACTTACATTTATTATTTATTTTATTTATTTGCATTTGTTTACTGGGAAGTCTACTGGGCCAGAGTAAGCCAGTTTTCAACAGAGGCCTGGGGAGAAAAGCTCCAAAAAACAAAACAACATGACAAAGCTACAGAATCAAAATACAGAAATCAAGCAGTAATGATACAGAACACTACATTACATAATAGTTGATACAATAAAATAGATAATACTAGTTACACAGATGTTAGATTTTAAGTATGTAAGCCAAACGAGAATACAATTGATGACATGGGATAACAGCGAATGTGTGAACAATATAGTACTGCAGTTTAGCAGTAGAAAGAGAAAGATGGAGAGCAAAAGATTATAAAGATTCTGAAAGTAAGGTATAGCTTTAAAGCTTACTGCTATATACGCACCAAGAATGAGCAGAAGATATAGTAGGTAACTGGCATAGTCGATTATGTGTGGCTGGGTAGCACATGTTGGACGTAGTAAGTTGGAAGCACTGAACGTGTATATGAAAGAGTCTGAGCCATAAATGAGATGGGGAGGAAAAGTAGAAAGGCTAGGAATATTGGATTTTTTATGGTCAGTGCTGGTATATGTACATAGCCAATGGGAGAACAGGTGTTATTTCAGCGAAGTCTTAACGCATTCAGGGGTGCTAGTAGACCTAATTGAAGGAGGGAGGGCATTCCATAATTTTGCTATAGTATATGGGAAATGCATTTGACCAATGGAAAGGTAAGGTTTTGCTACATTAAGGAGCATCTGACTGATCATAGAGGTCTACTTGGGTGATGCATTGTGGATAGAGAGGAGAGGGCAGGACAACAATAAGGCTTATAGATTAGCTTATGATTCTGTGGTTAGTTGCAGCTATGTTAGATGCTGGGGAAGTTCTAGCCAGTTAAGACAATGTAGTGATATGCAATGGTGGGAGGAGTGTTTGGCACTGGTTACAAATTGTGCAATTTTATTGCAACATAAGTCCACTTTAGATTTATGAGAGGATTGTACATTAGTAAGGAGAGGTGCACCATAGAGCAAAGATGGAAGTAGAAAGGAAGAGGCAAGGGATAGTCTTGCTACACAGGTGAGGAAGTGTTTGTGCCTGCAGAGGATGCTTAGTTTATGATGGCTTTTTTTTATGTTTGTATTAATACGCTGGTTGAAAGTTAGATGTTTGTCTATGATGATCCCTAGAAGTTTGGCATATGGGACTACTTCAATGCAAGTGTTGTCGAGTGAGTTGATAGTAAATTCATTTTTGGTTAGGGATGTTGTCTTTTGGAGGTTGAATAAAGTACAGTTTTGTACCTACCATAAATGTAGATGTTCGAGGATCCCATTGCTGCAGTCCTAACTATTGGGTATAGTCCGCATCCAGTCGGCCCGAATACCAGAGTATAAGGCTGACGTCGGTCAGGGCGCATTAGACTGACGTCAGTACGTCAGGGTACTAATGCGCATGCCCGACGTCATATCCTCAGTCTTTTCTTGCCCCAGATGTCAGAAGATCCTAAAAAGACAAGGCCCAAAATACCTGCACCAAAAATATGTACAATATATACAAGAATATATACAAAAAATATATATAAGCAAGTAACCTCACCTACACAACCACCCCTAAACACAGAGGGGAAGGAGGGAGGGTAAATTGGACTGCAGCAATGGGATCCTCGAACATCTACATTTATGGTAGGTACAAAACTGTACTATGTTCTTCGTTCCCCATTGCTGCAGTCCTAACTATTGGGTAGAATCCCAAAGCAGAGGTAAGGGAGGCTGGCAAATCATAAAGAAGCAGGAGCTGACAACATGCCTTGCAAAACAGCTGTGGCAAAACCAGCCCTAGACTTAGAGTAGATAGGTAGGTGATAATGCTTAGAGAAAGTATGCACTGAACTCCAAGTAGCTGCTTCCAAAATATCCGTAGTTGCCACCCCCCTTAGAAATGCTGTTGAAGTGGCAGTAGCCCTAGTGGAATGAGGCCTAATCCCAGCTGGAATCTCCTTGCCATGATGGGAATAACAAAACGCAATGCAAAAGCCAATCCACCTAGAAATAGTTTGTTTTGACACAGGCTTGCCCAGTGAACTCAAGGCAAAAGAAACAAACAACTGCTGAGACTGCCTAAAATCCTTAGTCCTGCTTAAATAATAACGCAATTGCCTGTGTACATCTAAAGTGTGCAAAATCTTTTCCCCTTTATTTTGGGGATCTGCATAAAAAGTAGGCAAATGAATAGTTTGGTTTAAAGCCACACTAGAAACCACCTTAGGCATAAAGGAAGGATTAGTACGTAATGATACCCTATCCTTATGGAAAATCAAAAAGGGCTCTACTGCCATAAGGGCCTGCAACTCAGACACCCTTCTTGCAGAAGTAATAACCAACAGAAAAGCAGTCTTCGAAGACAAGTATTTCAATTCAGCAGTAGCCGCAGGCTCAAAAGGTTGTAGAGTAAGTTTTTCCAACACAAAATTGAGATCCCAAGCAGGAGTAGGAGCTCTGGGGTCTTATATTCTTTGCCCCTCTAAGAAACTGCTTGAACAAAGGATGCGAAAACAATGGTGGGTCACAATCATAGTGAGCTGAAATTGCTGCAGCATGAATCTTAATGGAAGAGAAGGACAAACCTTTGTCCAATAACTCAGTAAGGTATTGAAGAGCCACACTCAAATTAGGCTCAGAAACCTGCAAATTCTTTGCTGTACTCCAAAAGAAGAATCTCTTCCATTTTTCTGCGTACACTGTCCTTGTACTAGGTCTTCTAGCTTCCATAATCACATTTAAAACTTGTTGAGGAAGTTGAGACCTGCTGTGTTTCAACACAGAAGATGCCAGGCTGTTAGATGAAGAGAGTGAAGCTTGACATTGAGCAGATGACCATCCTTCTGAGATAACAGATGAGGAATCAGAGGTAAAGGCCATGGAGGCTTCCTTACCAGACTCCGTAGTAGTGGGTACCAGTGTTGCCGAGGCCAATCTGGAGCTATCAAAATCATCCTTGGCCTGTCTTGCCTGACCTTTAATAGTACCTTTGGAAGAAGAGGCAGAGGAGGAAAGGCATACACATGAAGGTTTTTTCAACTGAAAGACAGAGCATCCACTTTCCAAGCTGTGTGATGAAACCCCTTTGTGCAATACTGTGGCAGCTGGTGGTTTAGTGGAGAAGCGAACAGATCTATGTCTGGAGTTCCCCATGACACTGTCAGTTTTTGAAATACATGAAGATCCAGTTTCCACTCGTGGGGATCCATGATTTGTCTGCTTAACACATCTGCTAAGGAGTTCTGTGCTCCCGGCAGAAACCTTGCCTGAAGAGTTAATTGCAAGCTTAGCGCAGTCTCCCATAAAATCATTTCTTGCCTGCAGAAAGGATAAGAATGTGTTCCCCCTTGCTTGTTGATGTACCACATGACAGTTGTGTTGTCTGTTAGAATCAACACCTGCCCAGGAAGAAGTAACTCCTTGAAAGCCATTAATGCAAACTGGACTGCTAACATCTCCTTCATGTTGATATGTAGATGCTGTAGTCTGGCAGGCCACTTGTGTTGTATCCATTTTCCATTTAGATGAGCTCCCCAAGCAATGTCCGAGGCATCTGTCGTTAAGATCTGACACGCCTCTGGCCGGGTCACAGAGAGTCCCTTGTTTAGGTGACATTCCTGAGCCCACCACAAAAATTCTTTTTGAAGGCAAGGTATTATTTGAATGACAGTGTCCAAATCCTGGCAGTGCTGTGTCCATACATTTTTGAGATACCATTGTAGCTTCCTCATATGCAGTTTGGCATTGGGAAGCACCAGAATACAAGATGCCATGAACCCTAATGCTTGAAGGACTGTCCTTGCAGTCAGCACGGACTGATGAGATAGTTGATGGAAGTAAAGTGATAGACTCTTTTGTTTGTCCGGGGTTAAAAGGCCATCTGGGCTGCTGTATTCAGTCTCACACCCAGAAAGCACATGTCTTGAGAGGGTACTAGACTGGACTTTATTTCGTTCACAGAATACCCTAGGCATCTTAGCACTGCTATGACATGTTCCAGATGCTGTAGAAGGTCTTCCTTTTCTTGAGCCAGAATCAGACAGTCGTCCAAGTAAGGATAGATTTGAATTCCTTGAAGCCTGAAGTAAGCTATCACTGGAGCCAGAACCTTTGTGAATACTCTGGTCGCAGTAGATAAGCCAAAGGGCAATGCAGAGAACTGATAATGAGAATTTCCAGCTCGAAACCGCAGATACTTCCTGCAACTTAGCCTTATAGGCACATGAAGGTAAGCTTCCTTGAGATCTAAAGTTACCATCCAGTGATATTTGCCCAGCAGAGGTAAAAGCTGTTGTAACGTCAACATCTTGAACTTGGGAATGTCCAAAAACGTGTTGAGGAGAGATAAATCCAAAATTGGTCTCCACGTGTTCCCCTTCTTTGGTACTAGGAACAGGCGAGAATAAAATCCTAGGCCCCTTTCTGATACAGGGACTGGCTGAATGGCCCCTATCTGAAGTAACTGAGAAACTTGCTTGTGAGCCTCTTTTCTTTGTGGAGGAGGAACGTCTGGCATGCCTGTGAAAGGGGGCATTGTATGGAAATAAAATCTGTAACCGTGGTGAATGATATCCAACACCCATTTGTCTTGAGTAATTAAATCCCAAGTTTCTTTGAAAAGAGACAGTCTTCCTCCCAAAGGAGCTGCCAGACGGGAATCTACTGGCAGCTGAAAAGACAGGTCATTGGGTCTGTTTACGAAAGGACTGACCCCTGCCCTCACCAGAAGTCTGAGCAGGTGAACTCCCAGTTCTAGGCCTAAAAGAACCTTGAGCCCTGCCCCTACCACGTCTAGACCTACCCCTAGACTGGGAATCATAAGCAGGATATGTCCACCCCTTAGCAGGCCAATTTCTACTAAACTTCGGTGGCTGCACCTGCAAAAAATCTTTAACAGTTTGCATAGACTTAGCTTTGTCCTCCATTTTCTTTAAAACTGCTTCCACAGGTGATCCAAACAACACATCAGACTGTAAAGGAGCATCCAAAATCCTTGTCTTAACATGCTCAGCTAAATTCTGATCCTTCAACCAGGCATGCCTGCGAAGAACAGAACTGGTAGCAGCCACCCTCGAGGAGGCCTGTACAGCATCAAAACCACATTGCAAAGAATGCTTACCCATTTGATCAGACACATGAACCAAAGCCAGCAAGTCTTTACACTCAATACCTTCCGCCAAAGCATCCACCTTAGATTTCAATTGTGAAAGGAGATAATACTGCTATTTTAGCATGTGAAACTGACAATTCAATGCTCTCATGGCTAGAGTGGAAGAAGTATACACTTTCTTTCCCCACCTATCCAAAGCCCTTGCCTCTTTATCAGTGGGAACAGGATTTTTAACCACAGAAGCTTTAACACCTTTAGGCCCTTGAGAAATAGTTTCTGGGTCCGCCCTAGGACTCTTAAACAAATACTTATGAGCTTCGGGCACCCTATAATACCTATCAGGCTTAACAGGATCAGGAGGCAAAGAGTCAGGGTCAGGGAAGCCTCTGCAAAAACATCTTCCACCACATTCAACACAGGAGGAATAGCTAAGGGCCTATGCTGGGGTAAAAACAAGAATTCCCTAAGCCTTTTCCTGGAATCAGAGTAATCCTGGCCTTCCCATTTAAAGTGCTCCCTCATGGAATGCAGAGTCTCTGAAAATGAGAAATCCTCAGGAGGAGAAGCTGTAGGAGTGGAATCATCCACATCAGAATCAGAATAAGTAGGATACTCCTGCAAGTCTTCCGCAGAAGACTCTGAAGCCTCTGAACACTGTGCAAAACTATCAAACTCCGGTTCCACCCTAGGCCTCATATCAGGCGGGGGCATAGAACCTCTAATCATACTAATCAAATCTTCTGCCATTTTAAACATATGTTTCTTAGGCACAGAACCCGAAATGCTAGGAGAAGCCCCCACTGAAGCTGAACTAGGTCTACCTCTCAAAGAAGATTTGGCAACAGAAGGAGAGGCTCTAACTACCTTGGGAAGAGAGGGAAGAACAGTCACCTGAGAAGCCCCCTCAGCCTGGCCTACCTCCTGAGAAGGCACATCCTGTAACAGTAAAGTTTCTGCCTGGGATTCCATGGAAACTCCTGGCAAAACCTCTGGCTCCACTGAGCCTTCTAAAGAACCGACGTCCGGGACTGCCGGTTCATCAACCCTAGGCTTCGCTGTTTTGTCCTTGCACTTCTTGGGCGGGCGCCGGAGCATCCGACGGCATTTTATAATTGCAACGCTTCCCAAACACTAACCTAGCACAGTCTAACCTCCTCTTAATAGTGCGTTTGTTAAACCTAGCACAAGAGCGGCAACCAACAACGTCGTGCTCAGGCCCTAAACAAGGTATACACAAGGTATGGTAATCCCTATGAGGTATCTGTTTCCCACAAGAAATACAGTTATTCACTTTTCTGACATCGGGTAGAATACTGAGGCAAGAAAAAACCAAAATGTTCGCCAACGGGGTACTTAGCCAAGTCTGTTTCGGTCTGAAACTCCGCTTTCGGAAATATTTCAGAACGCCAACCTGCACTCGCAAAACTGCTTCTGCATCGGACCATGCGGCAAAAAAGACTGAGGATATGACGTCGGGCATGCGCATTAGTACCCTGACGTACTGACGTCAGTCTAATGCGCCCTGACCGACGTCAGCCTTATACTCTGGTATTCGGGCCGACTGGATGCGGACTATACCCAATAGTTAGGACTGCAGCAATGGGGAACGAAGAACATCATCAGTTTGGTTTTATTAGCATTTAGTGCAAAATGGTTATTATACATCCAGGTTTCAGTGGAGGTGAATGTAATTTGGGTGAGTGTAAGTAGCTCTGAAGTAGACTTGGCCATGCAGATGATGGTGGAGTCATCTGCATATATTGGATGTCATTAGCATGGGGGTATGCTGGTATGGAAATCATTAATGAAAATGCCGCAGAGCAGTGGACCTAGTATGGACCCTTGTGGGACACCACTATTAAAGTTGAGGAAAGGAGTGAGTGATTGGTGCCATCTGGTTGCTTGTTATCTGTAAGGTAGTTGGAAAACCAGCCTAGGATAGGGGGAGATGTGCCTAAATTGGAGAATTTGGTCAGAAGAAGTGGGTAGGAGACAGTATTGAATGCCTTGGAAAGGTCAAGAAATAGCGAGGAGACAAACTATCCTGAGTCTAGAGCATGATTGACTGTATCCAAGAAAGATATAAGAGCAGTGGTGGTGCTATGACTAGGTCTAAACCTATTTTGGGTTGGGGAGAGGAGGTTGTGGTGTAGTAGGTAGTTAAGTAGCAGGCTATAGATATATTTTTCCAGAATTCTGGAGATAGGAGAGAGGATGGCAATTGGACAGAAGTTAGATATATCATTATTGTTTCCACCTTAGTGGAGAGGAAGGATAAGTGCCTTTTTCCAGATGGTGGGAGTGAAGGACTCTTGAATGGATCGGTTTAGTAGTATACTAATGGGATAGGTATAATGTCTGCTGATTTTTGGAGGAATTCTAGTGGTACGTTATCTGGAGCATTTGATCCAGGTTTAAATTTAAGCAGGAGTTTCTTTTTTTTTTTTGTGGTGGACGTAGGTATGCGTACGAGAGAGAAGTTTGGTCTTGTGGCAGATGGGTCTGGGACAGTGGGTTGATTAGTGGGAAGTTGCCAGTGAGGTTGACTACACTGTTTTTAAAGAATGAGTTAAAAAGTGAGGAAGCTTCAGCTGGGGCCATGTCTGCATCAGGAGAGGGATTATCACTTTTGCCTGAGTATAACAGAGAGTTTATGGACCTCCAGAACTTTATAGGACTTTGCATATGGTCGTTTTGCACAGTAATGTAGTAGGCTTGTTTGTTTTTGACAACAAGTTGCTTTATTTGATTATGCAGTTGTTTGTATTAAGTGAAGTCTGCAAGGTTTTTACTTGTATGCCATATATTTTTCAAGCCTTATCCCTAACTTTCATAAGTTGTTTGGTGGATGTGGTAAGCCAACTGGCCTGTTTGGCTTTCACTCTCCTATATAAGAGAAGAGTGAGACTGTCTAGTACATAGAGGAATGCTGAGTTAAAGAATTCAAGAGCATCATTCAGTGGTAGGACTTTAAGTGGATGCCAGTTAAGATTTAGTAGGACAGTGTTAAAGGTAGCTGGGCAGAAGTGAAATAGGTCTCTGGTATACTTATAGTGGTGTATAGTAAGCACTGGAGTTGGTTTGAGAATTATGTATGCAGGTAGGCGATTCACTAATGCTGTTAGGTCAAGTGCTACTGGAGGAGACTTTACTACGGTCAGAGAAAAGGACCCAGTCTAATAATGAGCTGTTGTTTTTGCTGGGTCTGGTTATGGTAGTAATGAGTTGGGTGTACTTAAATAGGTTGATACTGTTTGTTGGGTGATGACGTATGATGTCTAGCCAGTTAATATTCACATCAGCAAATATGACCGTTTCATTTTCTATATTTTTGGATGACCAGGCTAGTATTTCTTCAAGTACTGGGATATTGTTACCCAAGGGGATATACAGTATGTGGCTATAATGCAGATGTTTTTACTACTGTTCATTTTCAAGTAGGATATTAGTATTTGAGCTGTAGAAAATGTGGAAGTGGGTTTATTATATGGGACTATATTCAAAGTATTACCATATTACCGTACATGACAGCAATGCCCCCCACCTTTTTTCTGGGCCTATCTGTTCTCAAGCAAGAGAAGCCTGATGGGAGGAATTTAGAGTTTTTAATATAAGGTTTTAGCTAAGTCTCAGTTGCTGCTACCATATTTGGCTTGTAGTGTTCAACCCAGGCATGAAGATCTGGAATTTTCTTTCTGATGCTTTGGAGGTTGATGGTAGTGAGGTTAAAGGTTTTGTGACAGTTCTATTGATAAATAGGGTAGTGAGTAGGTCCAGGATTCGGGTGAATGTCCATGTATCAGAATGTGGTAAGTATTTATGGGATTAGTGGGTTGCAATTTATTCTTAGTGTAATATTCATGTATGGAGTTTAGTTAAGTTTTTATATGTAAGCTTAGAATATTTAGCTTTTTAAGGAGGAGAGTTCTTGATGCATATAGAGAGGGTGCTATGTCAGAGAAGTGAGTGAGTTTGGACAGAAGAGTGGCAGTTATGTGAGCTTTATTTATTCTACTCTTTATTCCCCACGGAATTCTACTTGGATCTTTATTTCCAAATGTTATACCCAACACAGAAATTTAATTCACTGTAAAATATGCACACCCGATCTTTACTACATCACCTAAACCTTTACTTTTCTTTTACTTAAAGCCACCCCATCATCTCTTTTAAATACATTCATATGTAAAAGGGAAGATAGAACAGAATTAAAAAATAGATACCAACAGTATTGAATAATACTGATTATAAGATCTTTATGAAAATAATACAAAAGGGATTTGAAACTAAAATGGGAAGTATGGAAGTAGCAAATATTGTTTAAAGGGGAAGGATTGTCAATAATTATTAATGACAGAGAAATTGTGGATGATATTATGAACAAAAAATAAGAAGCGAAAATCATGAAGGAAGAACTTTAATAAGACATTTTACACACTTGGACATGAAATCTTATAGTTAATAATGAAAGAATATAATATAAGCAAGAACGTTAGGAAATTATGTATGTCACCATATAGTAATAATACAGTAAAAATAGTTGTAAATGCCTGCTTAAGTCAAGAAGTACATATGAAGAGTGGTGTAAGACAGGGATGTCCAGTGAGTTGTATACTCTCTGCAGTAGTCATAAATGTGATAGAATGTGAAATAAATTACAAAATGAAGGAGGTGGCATATATAACCCCTAAAGAGTTAAGAATTCTGATTCTGTTAACATATGCAGATGACACTATAATGATTCCACACAGCAACATTTGAATAAAAGAAGTAATAAGTTCCACAAATGAGTGCTTAGAGATGACAAGGATGGCTTTAAATAAAAGAAAAGTAAAGGTTTAGGTGATGTAGTAAAGATCGGGTGTATATATTTTAAAGTGAATTAAATTTTTGTATTCGGTATAACATTTGGGAATAAAGATACAAGTAGAATTCCATGGGAAAAACAGCAGAAGAAATAAAGCAAACGTATTTTTTGGGGAACATATAAATTATCATTCATTAAAAAATTATTATTTGATTAATTCAGTACTAATGGGAAAAATAGCATACCTAGCAACTTTATGTTACCAACAGTATTTGAAAAAGAATTACAGCAGATAATTTTTTTTCATTTACATGGGGTTCTACATTAAACCCAGCAAAAAGGGGAGTTTTGTATGTAAATAAAGGAGGAGGGTTAGGGTTAATTAACCCAATGGTGCATGCTGCTTCATTAAATTTATACAAAGTATTAAAGTGGATAAATGAAAAAGATGAGAGATTAGTAGTAAAACTGTATAAACATAAGTGTGATAAATTCTGGGGTAGCCTAAAATAGAGTAAAAGAGAAAAAGAGCATTTAAATGAAATAAATCGTTGCCAAGAAAAAAATATGTTTCTGGAAAATAAAAACTGATGATATAGAAAAAGACAGAAAAGTATGGTATAAGAACATAATGATAAAACATTACTATGTAAAACTGAAAAAAATTAAAGCTTACAAAGCGTCAAAGGGATCTCATTATTGAACGGTATCAGTCAGGAGAAGGGTACAAAAAAATTTCCACAGCATTGGGATATGCTATGGAATACAGTGAAGACAGTCATCAAAAAGTGGAGAAAATATGGGACAAAGTGACGTTGCAAGGAACTGGACATCCCTTCAAAACTGATGAAAAGACAAGAGAAAAACTGGTCAGGGAGGCTGCCAAGAGACCTACA